>NC_063063.1:34877973-34995473 GCF_018812025.1 Megalobrama amblycephala
TCTTTACTGCCACTTTTGATTGATTTAATGCATCCTTGCTGAATAAAAGTATTCATTTCTTTAATTTCTTTTCAAAAAAATAAAAATAAAAATTCTTACTGACCCCAAACTTTTGAACGGTAGTGTATAATGCTACAGAAGCTTTGTATTTCAGATAAATGCTGTTCTTTTGAACTTTCTATTCATCAAGGAATCCTGAAAAAAAAAGTACACAACTGTTTTCAACATTGAAAATAATCATAAATGTTTATTGAGCAGCAGATCAGCATATTAGAATGATTTCTGAAGGATCATGTGACACTGAAGACTGGAGTAACGATGCTGAAAATTCAGCTTTGATCACAGGAATAAATTACTTTGTCAAATATATTTAAATAGTACACAGTTATTTTAAATTGTAATAATATTTCACAATATTACTGTACGCTGAAGCGTCTCAGAACACAGGACACATTATCATATTCAGCTAAATTAATGCAGATTTTAATCATTAAATGTTGTTTCAAGTAGTAAAACAGCATTAATTTTACATTTCAGAAAAGGGAAGTGCACACAAGAGTTCACGCAGCTGAAGAAACCCTTGTTTGATGCGTAAAGGTGAAATAATTACTATCATTACTTTGTTTTGGCTGCGTTTCACTCATGTTCTGCCTATATAAGCAGTGTGTTTAAGTGTAATCCTGATGCAAAGTCTGTCCTGAAAGGTAGACAGAAAAATTCATCTGAAGATAAACTGTAAGTCTGCATCATGAGAAGACAATACCACAATGCACTGCAGGATAGCGTGCAAAGAAATTTAATCAAAGAGAGAGCAATTAAAAAGATGCTAACATTTCATGCAATGCCAAAATAAGTATCAAAAACAGACTATTTTATTTTTTTATTTTATAGAGGTTTTTATTAATATTTTGAGTTAATTTTTATTTTTAATTTTAATTGTAGTTATAGTTTTAGTATTTTAAGTTCTGTGTTTTTGCAATGTTATGTTATTAATTTTAATTTCAGTTTTTGTTTTAGTTATTTTAGTACATAAATTAAACTAAATGACAATGAGAAATGTCGCCTTGGCAACTTGATGAATTTTTTTTTATTATAATTTTATTTTATTTTTATCAAATTAATGTTTATTTTACCCAATATTTGAGTGCACCAGTACCGGAATTATTTTAATATCTTTGAGATTTTTTTTAAAAAATTTTATTCAATATTTTTTTATTTTATTGAGGTTTTTATTCAAAATTTTGAGTTAGTTTCTATTTTTATATTTTCCATTTTTATTTAAATTTTATAGTTATAGTTTTAGTATTTTAAGTTCTGTGTTTTTGCAATGTTATGTTATTCATTTTTATTTCAGTTTTTGTTTTAGTTATTTTAGTTTTAGTTATTTTAGGCAACTTGATGAATTTATTTTTTTATTTAATTTTATTTTTATCAAATTAATGTTTATTTTACCCAATATTTGTGTGCACCAGTACCGGAATTATTTTAATATCATTGAGATTTTTTTTTTTTTAATTTTATTCAATATTTTTTTATTTTATTGAGGTTTTTATTCAAAATTTTGAGTTAGTTTCTATTTTTATATTTTCCATTTTTATTTAAATTTTATAGTTATAGTTTTAGTATTTTAAATTCTGTGTTTTTGCAATGTTTATATATTTTTATGAATTTTTATTTCAGCTTTTGTTTTAGTTATTTTAGTACATCAATTAAAGTAAATGACAATGAGAAATGTTGCCTTGGAAACTAGATGAAAAACGCTTTTTATTTAATTTTATAATTTTATAAAATTAATGTTTATTTTTGTGCACCAGTACTGTAATTATTTTAGTATCATTGAGTTTTGTTTTGGTTTTTTACATTTTATTGAGGTTTTAATTAATATTTTGAGTTAGTTTTTTTTTTTTCTATTTTCTATTTTTATTTTAGTTATAGTTTTAGTAGTTCTGTGTTTTTGCAATGTTTTTCAATGTCACTATATATATTTTTTTTGTTTGTTTTTGTTTTAGTTATTTTAGTACATCAATTAAACTAAATGACAATAAAAAATGTCGCCTTGGCAACCAGAATTTAATTATATTCTTATTAATTTAATGTCTATTTTTTATGGTTTTAGTTTTAGTTAATTATAATAACCCCGCTGTGCACTGTGTATTTTTATGCTTTTTAGAAGCAGTAGCAGCTCACTAAATTTATCTCATATTTATTTAATATTCTGCATGAAGAATTCAGTAAGCGTAACTGCGTAAGGTCACCAGAAGGTCGAGTCCAAATTCAATTCCAGCACTAGAAATGCACATTGAGGTAAATATGTCGGGACTTCTCCATAAAGCTCATGACATATGGTATTTACATTGACATTCTCTTATAATTTTGCAGACGTCTAGACTTCTGACCATCATTACACTTTCTCAGGATTGCAGGTGTGGAGTATTAAAGCGCCGTACAGCTGCAAAACTGGCTATTTCAAGGATTTCGCCATATGTTATTATTATCGTTTTCATACAGCGGTTTCTCTCAGGCTGTGTTTTGACATCACTCAGAAACAACTTCAGACTAAACCTGACAAATCCTAATAATCTTGACTCGGTTGTGTAGTGTTACTCCATGTTTCTGCTTCACTATCGACTGTTCCTATTATAAAGCACTCGTGTCCACTGATACCTGGATGGAAACATCTAACAAGACACATTTCTACAACTTCTGCTGTTTCACATCACTTGCATCATGGGACAGTCAGATATGGATTCTCAGTGAATAATTCATGCACTGAAGGTTTTCACAGGACACAAACACTGAAACAGCGACATTTTAGTGTCATTTATAAATTGAGGAAGTGCTGAAGTGCAATAATCTAGAAAGTTTAGAACAAACCATCAACCATCACCACTGATTTTCCAGAGTTTCTGGACAGGATGTGACCCGTGAAAGTAAAACCCACAGCAGATGCTCTGGTCGGTCCGACTGCTGACAGCCTGTAGAAGCGGAACTGAATTTACGGCACCAGTGAGGCGCTTTAATAGTAGAAAATATTGTACTTCCATCACAGCTTCCAAAGGTTCTGCTTCAGCAGCTGGAGAGTTCAGCGTGTGCTTCAGTAATGTGCAGAAACTCTCTCATCCAAAGAGCAGTAAATCTGAATCTTCTGTGGATCTTCACAGACGTGCTTGATTTTAATTTTGCGTGTCAATGAAGATGTCAGGATGTGAACAGAGCAAAGTCTAAGCAAAGATGTGTATCATAATGAATGTTTTTGTTGTACTGGTCAGAATCAATAATCACATCTTACTTTTTACGTCTCGGTCACATTTCATCAAAATAACACCAAAATTTTGAGATGGAAAATTGGAAAATTAAAACAGCCACAAATATTACTATTGTAATTTTAAAGTACTATAAAATAAAATAATTAGTAATTAATTATTATTACTGTTTATTTTACAGTGAAATATTACTATAGTAAAATTTCTCATTTTGTTTATTATTTTCATTTAGTAGTAAATATTATAATACATAATAATATAATTATATTATCATTATTGTCTGTAAATACTATTTTTTTTATTTTACAATGAAATATTTCAATAGTATTTAATATAATAATAATAATAATATATTATTATTATTATAATAATGATACACATTTAGTATTTTACTGTGAAATATTAATATATCTTATTTTTTATAACATTTATTTTTATTTAAAATGTATTTATTTAGTAATAAATATAGTATAAATATAATAATAATAATAATAATAATAATATTTATATATAATAATAATAAATAAATATATTTAATGTATACATTTATATTTTCTTTGTCTATTATATTTAACATAATAAATAAATGATATTAATAAAATATGATAATATAAAAATACATAATATAAATTATAATTATTATTAATAGTAAAATGTAAAATTGTAAAATTATTATTGTTGTTCTTATATACTATTTATTACTTTAAAATATTATAAATACTATATTATAAATATTATAAATATTTATAAATATTTTTTTCAGTAATAATAATAATTAGTATTTTAAGTCATACTGCTCTATTATATGTAATTCATTATTTTTATTAGTTATTAATACACACATTTTTAATTTACAGTGATATATTACAATAGTAATATTTCTTATTGTTTAATATTTTTATTTAGTAATAAATATTATAATATTATTAATATTTCTACTGCAAAATTGTTATTATTATTGTTTTTAAACACTATTATTTTATTTTACAATGAAATATTATAATAGTAATATTTTTATGTAGTAGTAGCAGTAATAATAATAATATTTAAAATAATAATTATATGTTATATTCATCATTTTTTGTTTAAATTGCGCAACCTTAGTAAAAAGCACAACAAACCTGTAGATTTTTTCTCAATCACATCACAATATTAATCACAATTAGATGTTTTTATAACCACAGCTTACCTTCATTGTGGAGGTCATCTCGCCTCTGACCCTTGTCCCTTTTGATGGCCGATCTTCGGTAGACCACATGCACGCGACCTTTGACCTCGACCTCCTGCTGACCTTTCTCCAGCGGCTCGATGAAGAACTCTTCATCATCAGTGCGAATCAAGCCTGCCTGAAACCACACAGAGCTCCATCAGACAAACACTAACATCAGAAAGTAGCCAAGATCACAAACTCGTTTTCAAATATTAAATGAGTCATATCCGCCTTGAACTCCTAAAGGATCATGGATCACATTGGTTTGGATGTGTTTTAGCGAGCAAGAGCCATTCAGATTCAGTGTTAGAAAGCAGGAGTGTCGTAACTCAATTTATGAATGAGAGCAGGACAAAAATGATTAACCTTCAGTCTGTCCCACATCAACGGGAGGACAGGAAATGATGGGAGGAAAAGCATTAGTGGTTGCAGAAGCGTCTGCTGTAACCATTGACTGATATTTGATTCTAACAGAGCTGGACTGTTCTTCTACTCCACCACAAACCCCAATAACACTTCAGAGAAAAACATCCAATGTTTGTCATTTTAATAAAAGTCCCGTCACATTGACAATGCCAATAAATGCCAGTTGCAAATTAAACACTTTTGCAACGCCTTTCCTTTTTGTTTAAAATACCATCAAGCTGTCATTTCAGCCAAGAAACAGCGACAAAAATATAGCTGTGAGCAGCAATTAACGGCGTTTTAAGGCCTTTGAGCACATGCATAAAGATTTTTTGTTTCATTTAGCAAGCCTGTAATCATCTCAATCATAGATGGAAAAGACCATTTACAGCCAAAACAGGCACTTTACCATAGTAAATATGTGGTTTTTAAAGCTTTTTAACAGTTATCAAGATTGAGGCCAAAATCTAGGACTAGTTCACCAAAGTTGGTTTTTGAAATAATCTCCAATATTTAATGAACGATTCGATGGACATCGGCGGTCCTAGAGGCAAAGTTGCTCAGAATGATGAGTTCTACCATGTGGTACGAATATCAGGGGTGTGTGCGAAAAATTGCGCAATACAAAATCCTTTACGCACGTGAAAAACACAAAGGCAGTGGTCGATTTCTTTTGAATTTCTCACACAAACAGGCCCAGCAAGTTTCATCCCGATCGGCCTCGGTTAACCTTCTCTGATAGCTGCTCAAAATTCATTGGCCGATTGCGGACATGTTTTTTTAGATACTTCAGTGTCCTCATAGACAATCATGACACCTCAGACAAAGACTCTGCATGCCAATTTTCAAGTCAATCGGACTAACGGTGAAGTAGATATTAGCAATTTTCATGTTTTTTTCCTGTTATAGCACCACCAAGTGGCCAGTTGCCGCATCCTTTTTCACATGACCACAGAATGAGCTCTAACACAGATGTGCCAAATTTGGTGAAAATATCTAATCCTGTTCACGAGTTATAGCCATTTTAGTAAAAGTGGCTCCGCCCACTTTGAACGTTTTGGCGCCCCTTAGAGACCGTGAATTGAAATGTCAACTTTTTTTTTGATAACTATTGACAATCAGACTCCAGAGAATCTCGCTGCACTGGTTTGGTTCCGATCAGAAACCAAGAACTAGTTCGCAAAAGTAGGTTTTACAAAAAATCTAAAATACCCGTAAATTACACCAGAACGAACAAGCGAATGGATTCCAACAATATAAGACACCTGAACCTACACCTAATGGGCAATTTCATACCAGTCAGGCCGATCGAGGCGAATCTTGGTGATGTTGTAGACGGTGTGAGTACTACCAGCCCTCAAAGTTTCAAGTCTACGACTTACGCCCGATCACTTTTAGGGGAGAATGTGGATCATTGGAAAATTTAACAATTACAATAGAGTTTCAGAACCCCTAAAAAGCATCCACAAGCTTTTCTGGCAGGAATGCTATAAATACACTTTTGGTGATCCAGACCATAATGGACTGCCTTTAGCCTGCACTTGACCCTCAGGACACACTCCTCCTATCAGTTATTTCAAAGCTGAAGTGTTTTATATAGGGTTAAAGTCAGCGGTGCTCAATGACAGGTGTTAGAAGAGGCCAGAAGATGCCAAGAGCCGAGGATAAAGCTAGTGTCTGGACAGACTTCAGATCAATGGATGGAGCCCAACATCGGCTGTAACCAAACTCATCTTTCACAGAAGGAACTGGGGCTGAACAAAGCCAGGAGGAAGCACTTTCATCAGGACTACAAAGAGCAAATGTGAGCCATAATGTAGGCCAGGACACTCACAGCCTGAAGAATCATTATTTTTGATTATTGTAATCGTTGCTGATGTTACAGAGGAACAGGGAACTCATCTGACATCAGCAGAGCATTGAGGTTTGGTTAAAGTTAAAGGCTGTGGGATTTGATCATAAATTTTGTGCTGAAGATTTATTGTCATGTAAATAATTGATTAAAAATGTAATTGTTTTGTTCACTTACAGTGTAAACATAATACGTGATTTTTTACTTGGAATTATATAAAAATGACAATGAAATAGGCTCATTTCATTTACTCCAATGCTGTGAAAATATAATATTCTAATATAATATACACTGCGGTTCAAAGGTTTCAGGTCAGTTTTTGAAAGAATGTGATACTTTTATTCAGCAAGGATGCATTAAATTGATCAAAAGTGAAGATATTTATAATGTGACAAAAGATTCTATTTCAAACAAATGCTGTTCTTTTGAACTTTCTAGTCATCAAAGAATCTTGAAAAATAAAAATATACGTTGATAACATTGATAATAATCATAAATGTTTCTTGAGCATCAAATCATCATATCAGAATGATTTCTGAAGGATCATGTGGAGTAATGATGCTGAAAATTCAGCTTTTATCACTGGATATAAATTACACTTTATTATATATTCACATAGAAATTGGTTATTTTAAATTATACAATATTTCACAATTTTTACTGTATTTTTGATCAAATAAATGCAGCATTGGTGAACAGAAGAGACTTCTTTCAAAAACATAAAAAAATCATTTATCGGTATCGGCCGATAAATGTTCATTTTTAATGTTATCATTATCAGCCAGATAAGAAAATTAGGCCAATATATTAAAGCCGATAAATAATGGATTATTTCCTTCAGCTGAGAGACTTCAGATGTGCACTGTTCACCATGATGGTTAGGAATTGCTTGAAATATGATTGAAAATCCCTTCAAAAATTAAAATACAGTTAAGTTCAATATGTGCAGCACAAGTCTGTCATATAAGCTACGTAATATTATAATGAGAACATTATAATTGTGTGTTTGGGACATGGATTTTGGATTTGTAATCAGGCTCTCAAAAATTATATAAAATTTTTTATTTATATTTTTCTGCCAATATATCGGTTATCGGCTTTCAAATTATCGGTTATCATATCGGCCAAAATTTTCATATCGTTGCATCCCTAAAATAATATAATATAAAATAATATAACCCACAAACCTTTATTTCATACAAATATATTTGTGTTTTTTATATTCTTTATTATTTTACTGGAAAATGAGACACAATATTGTACATTTGATGGCATTTCTTACTTAAATTTCCCATATTTGGATAACAAAATGTGAATGATATTTAAACTGCACAATTAGTGCGGTTATCTCAAATAACTACGATCAGATGATTTATAAAAAACTCCCGACAAACCTAACCTAAAATACAACTTACACATAAGATTCTCACAAAAGGGTGAAGGACGTTTTCAAACCAGACAGTAAACAATCACCCAAAACACCTTAGCAAGCACCTAACAGCTTCCTAAAAACCACCCACAACACCTTAGCATCACGGCAGCGAGTTTCGCATGGGCAAACAACACTTCTATTTACTCCAGAAGATGAGAATACCTAGTTAAAGCATGCAGAAACACACCAGTTCAAGTTCGGCTTGTGGGGTCACCGCCTGTCCATCACTTTCCATTTCCTGTGTATGTGAACGAGTCCTTCTTGGCAATATGAGTAAAAAAGCAAACGTGACGCCTCTTTAGGCGCGAATATACACTAAATTCCACATATCAGCTCCACTGACTTTGAAGGTGGATATTTATAATATAGCGAGACGCTCCGTCCAGCTCCATACGGCCGCGAGCATTTCACACACGCAAGCTAGAAGAATCACACAAGAGCAAAACGGCGGAGTAAAAATGACACACTCCAGAGAAACAGACTTTACTTGGACAGTCAGTCTTCAGGCACATGTTCTCGCTTTTTATGGGTTATATAGAACAAAATAAACTAAATTTGCATTTCCAGATAGAAATATCTGTACTTGCAAGTTTAAGTTTAGGAATGAAATGCTGCATATTAAGAGCTTCTTCATGTAAAAGTGTAAAAACAGCTAAAGATGGTGAAATAGATGCACCAATCACAATTCAGTATGCAAATCAATGTAAGAAAGAAGTCCAATTGGAATAGAATATTCAAATATTACATCATCAATGATGTCACATTTTAGATTCTGAAAGAATTCTGTCACTGCAAAGGGAGATTTTCAAACTTCAGTTTCCTAAAAAGAATAAGTTTACAACGACTATAAAGAGAATCAAGTCCAAGACTGAAATTATCTACAGCCAGTAAACGTGGGGCCTGTAAGCAGAGTTTGAGCTGAATTTTTTTAAAACAAACCCAAATCGAGGAGTATTAGAAGCACAATGGAAACAACAATGCAAATACTTTGAAATAAATTCACAATACTGCTTCTTTACAGACCAAACGCTGTATCTGACAGATCGAAACAGTAAAATCATCCATTTCGCAGAGATGAGATGGACTGAGTAAGAAGGTGCAATACTGTAAAACAGAGCTGGTTTTTCTAAAAACTGCTCGGCAAACAAAAAGACAAAGAAAAGGCAAGTGTCCAGTGGTGAGAACAACCCAAAACCTTTCTTTATTGTCACACCGCAGCAAAACATGCAATTTGAGGGAGATTGTTTGTCAACCTATAATTTGTAGTCAGGAACTCGTCCTTCTGTTTGAAGTAAACAATTCCAAGGGCCAAACATTTGGACAATGATACTTTCTCTACTAAGTAACAGTAAAGACATTTATAATGTAACAAAAGATTCTGTTTCAAATAAATGCTGTTCTTTTGAACTTTCTATTCAACAAAAACAGAAATGTATCACAGATTCCACAGAAATATGAAGGGGCACAACTGGTAGTGTATACCATGGAAGCTTGTTTCCGCCACTAAATAAAAAATAAAAAGGTAATTGTGACTGTTTATCTCACAATTCTGACTTTTTTTTCTCAGAATTGCGAGATATAAACTCACTTGCAAGAAATAAACTCAGAATTTCGAGTTATAATGTCAAAATTGTGAGATATAAACACAATTGCAAGAAATAAAGTCAGAATTGCGAGCTAACAATTCTGACTTTTTTCCTAGCAATTCATACTTTTTCTCACAATTGTGAGATATAATATCAGAATTGCGAGATATAAACACACTTGCAAGAAATAAACTCAGAATTGCGAGTTATAATGTCAAAATTGTGAGATATAAACACAATTGCAAGAAATAAACTCAGAATTGCGAGTTATAATGTCAAAATTGTGAGATATAAACACAATTGTGAGATATAATATCAGAATTGCGAGATATAAACACAATTGCGAGAAATAAACTCAGAATTGCAAGTTATAATGTCAAAATTGTGAGATGTAAACAATTGCAAGAAATAAAGTCAGAATTGCGAGTTATAAACTAACAATTGTACATTATAAACTCGCAATTCTGACTTTTTTTCTTGCAATTCATACTTTTTCTCACAGTTGTGAGATATAATATCAGAATTGCGAGAAATAAACTCAGAATTACGAGTTATAATGTCAGAATTGCGAGATATAAACAATTGCGAGAAATAAAGTCAGAATTGAGATATAAACACAATTGCAAGAAATAAAGTCAGAATTGCGAGCTAACAATTCTGACTTTTTTCCTAGCAATTCATACTTTTTCTCACAATTGTGAGATATAATATCAGAATTGCGAGATATAAACACAATTGCGAGAAATAAACTCAGAATTGCAAGTTATAATGTCAAAATTGTGAGATGTAAACAATTGCCATAAATAAAGTCAGAATTGCGGGTTATAAACTAACAATTGTACATTATAAACTCGCAATTCTGACTTTTTTTCTTGCAATTCATACTTTTTCTCACAGTTGTGAGATATAATATCAGAATTGCGAGAAATAAACTCAGAATTACGAGTTATAATGTCAGAATTGCGAGATATAAACTCAAAATTATGAGAAATAAAGTCAGAATTGCGAGATATAAACAATTGCGGGAAATAAAGTCAGAATTGAGATATAAACACAATTGCGAGAAATAAAGTCAGAATTGTGAGTTATAATGTCAAAATTGTGAGATATAAACATACTGTAACTGCAAGAAATAAAGTCAGAATTGCTAGTTATAAACTAACAATTGTACATTATAAACTCGCAATTCTGACTTTTTTTCTTGCAATTCATACTTTTTCTCACAGTTGTGAGATATAATATCAGAATTGCGAGAAATAAACTCAGAATTACGAGTTATAATGTCAGAATTGCGAGATACAAACAATTGCGAGAAATAAAGTCAGAATTGAGATATAAACACAATTGCGAGAAATAAAGTCAGAACTGCGAAATATAAACTCACAATTATGAGAAATAAAGTCAGAATTGCGAGATATAAACAATTGCGAGAAATAAAGTCAGAATTGAGATATTAACACAATTGCGAGAAATAAAGTCAGAACTGCGAAATATAAACTCACAATTGTGAGAAATAAACTCAGAATTGTGAGTTATAATGTCAAAATTGTGAGATATAAACATACTGTAACTGCAAGAAATAAACTCAGAATTGTTAGTTATAAACGAACAATTGTACGTTATAAACTCGCAATTCTGACTTTTTTTCTTGCAATTCATACTTTTTCTCACAATTGTGAGATATAATATCAGAATTGCGAGAAATAAACTCAGAATTGCGAGTTATAATGTCAAAATTGTGAGATATAAACACAATTGCAAGAAATAAAGTCAGAATTGCGAGTTTCAAACTAACAATTCATACTTTTTCTCACAATTGCGAAATATAAACTCACAATTTCGAGAAATTAAGTCAGAATTGCGAGATATAAACAATTGCGAGAAATAAAGTCAGAATTGAGATATAAACACAATTGCGAGAAATAAAGTCAGAACTGCGAAATATAAACTCACAATTGTGAGAAATAAAGTCAGAATTGCGATTTATAAACACAATTGCGAGAAATAAAGTCAGAATTGCGAGATATAAACAATTGCGAGAAATAAACTCACAATTGCGAGATAAAAAGTCGCAAATTATACCTTTTTTATTTTTTATTCAGTGGCGGAAACAAGCTTCCATAATATACATATACATGACATGATATACTTGAAATCTGCAGCCAAGGACAAAACTTTGAGGCCTGTTAAAGTTAGGGTCTTATTTTAATCAGTGATCAATCATAACAGAGAACAAACAGGTAATCTGTAATATCACTTTGCAAAGGGTCTTTCCCTCAACGCCTCTGAATCCAGCATGAATTCACAGGAGCGAGTCACTCGCGTGACACTTTCTAATGGAATATTAGGATCCGTCGCTGATCCGGATACAGTACAGCATCAGCTGTCGTTCCACAGCGAGGAACATGTCGTACATCACGCACAGATATTCACACTAATTAACGCAGATACCAACAGCCTCTCTGAGCGCTGACGGACACGACGGTATGCTCTCACAGCATTACTTCATCTTTTCATAATCCCGTCCATCAACACAACAGGAGTATCTACACATCTCTCCAGCGCTCTCTACACTCAAAATAAACAAGCTAGTGTAATATCAGCCCGGTTTACAGGAATAGTTCAAGGATAAATAAGACTTCTTTCATCATTTAATCACCCACATGTTGTTCCAAACCCGACATGAAGGTGAATAAAAGATGACAGAAATTTCATTTTTTTGATTGAACTATTTCTATATTTACTCCACTGGCATGGAAACAGTGTAATCGTGTGTATCAGCTTTCCTGGCAGGTCATATGCCGGCGGCCTCGGCTATATGTATATGATGGAAACACAAATAGCCACTTCTTACTGTTAATGCTCCTGTTTCCAGTGCACATACATGCATAAACGCATTTAGACGCACATCATCACTGCTGCATCCACATTTAGAACACGCATAAACTTATGAACATTGGAGCAAATCTGTGGGATTTCTGTATATATTTTACCACTAAGCAGAAATCTAATTAGACTAATTAGAAAAGTACGAATAAAGTTTACACTCTTCCAGGAAGCCAGATTTACTGCTTTTTTGCTTTAAACTCATCTTTGATCACCAATATGACATATTAAAAGTTTTTTCCAGTGAAAAAAAAATCTTCATGCCTTAAAATAGCGTGAATGAAACTCTAAACTCTTGCTTCATATGCGCGGAACCATGAATATGCAAATTAGCCCCGCCTCCACTCACTCGCATGAGCTCAGAGATCCACTCGGTCAACTTACTGAGGTAAACATTGCGCAATGGTATCGCGCTTTACAACATCGGACACATGACGGTAAAAACAGCTAATAATGTGTTGCTAATGCTTCACAAAAACATGTTACCGTTCGCAAAGTCAGACAGCTATCTTCTAAAAATCATGGAAACGCTTTGAACAACTTAAAATGTCAGTAGAGAAAGGCATATAGTTCATCATAACATCGTAATATACATCATACACCCGATATATTGCTAAATCTACCCGATTTAGGGATAACCAGACATTAGAACTGAAGTTTCTCTTGCGCGGTCAGTTAATGATATGCTAAAGCCCACCCGCATGTTGACGTGATTGGTTACAAGGTAGTTTGTGATGTCACAAACCATTTTCACCACAGGGGGACTTTAAAAGCTGAACTTATTTTACCTTGAGTGTCGTGTTTTCACGTGCGAGACGCTGCAAAAGGTGCAAGATGCAAGCGCAGAGGTCAAACATGTCCATCTAGTGTGTGTTAACATAGGAAAATAATGGAAAAGTAGCGCAGTGAAAGAGAAAAACGTGTTCTGTGTGAACAGCCCCTAAAAAAGTTGTCATTGGTCGAAAAAAACTGAGCGTCCATATGCAGTTTTGTCGAATTTCTTTAGCATCATGTAAACAAATACAGCACGAGCAGTGGTGTTTGATACATGAACAAATGATTCTTCTCAAATGATTCTTTTTAATGAGCCAGTCAAACGAATTCATAACTTGAGTTAGGTGCGTTTTTCCATTCCAATGCACAAATTTTCCATGTGTTTTTCTATGTAAACATGCACTAGACGGATGTGTCTGACCATTGCGCTCACGTCTTTTGCAGTGTTTACTTCTGAAGCGCCATATTTTTAAGGCGAATTTCAACTTTTACATGCAGCGCCGCTCATCAATGTCAGTTCCATAACAGTGGACCAATCAGATGACCACGGAGGCGGGGCAAGCATTGCAAGCTTGCAAGCTGCCATTGCAACTGTTTTATTTAAAGGTGACATGGCGAAGGAAGCACTCATAGTGACTGTGTCCAAATAGCCAGTGTGATTATTTTATTTTTTTCCAAGTCAAAAACAGAAGCTATCTATTCTTATTATTTCCGTTATTGCATCACGTCTCAAAAGTGCGTCTCGAGACCCTCACGTTTTGTGCTGCACTTTTTTTCAAACCATTCCTGAGTATTGCATCTCGCGTTTTTAGATGCAAAGACGTGTTCTGTGTGAACGGCCCCTTAGAGGAGTTGAATCAGATTCACTCAGTGAATCGTTCTGAGCAGTTCACAACTGAGTCATTTTTCGGTCATGTCTGATTCAAAATGAAACAAGAACCATTGCTGTGATGCTCTGTTTACTGATTGGTTGTGCAGATGACTACGTGCAAATTATACCATAATACATTATACTAATAATGGTATAATACATACAAAAAAGATTTGATTTGACTGTGAGTATTATCCATAAACATCACAAGAAAAAATATTATGGCACAAATAGAGAGTGACAACATTAAAATTGAAATAATTAGCACTAAAAATGTGTGCATAATCATTATAATATATTATAAATTCCATATATAGTTATTATAAATAATTATTTATATTTTACTTTTAGTTATACATATTATTCATTTAATCATTTTATTATTACAAATAGTGAATTTATCACTCCCTATAATTGTTTCTCTTTGGTCTGGAGACATGTATAGTTTACAATTGCACACATCAGCTTTAAATAAACAACTTTCCATCAGAAATGCGGCGTGAGAGCGGAGATAACGAAGGCTGGCTCCTTCTTGCTGAATCGCAAAAACAAGACATCTCGCTTCTGTGAGGACCATGTAAACATTAGTGCAAGCTAGTGACGGCACGTCCAGATTTCCCAGAATTCAGGGAGGTCTGACTGAATCGAGCAACCGCAAAGATCTTGGACGCAAAGATAAAGCAGATACGCTTTCACAGCATTCCATATCGCCATGCATATTCTAAACTGGATTTGCTATGGGTTCACCATGGAGACAAGCCTGAGTTGGGGACCGAAATAGTCCAGAGATTCAGCTGACAGCTCAACTGACAGCTGTCACATTCGCTTTTTTAGACCGCTTTCACATGCACACAACAAACTCGGGCCGAGTTTTAAAGCGTGCATTGGGTGAGCAATCATTACTGTATGCATGCCGATTTATTCAGCGAACTCCAGCAATCTGCAGCCTGGGGTTTGTAGGGTGGGGGATGTTCTTTGACACACAGACCCTGCAAGCCAAGACGCGCTGGTGTTGATGTTGGCGCGCTCTCAATCGCACGCTCGGCAGATATCTTTACCGTGACAGGCGTGCTTCCTGATCCGTGCCATAATGATGACCTCATAGGCTTGAAGGGGACACCCTGCTATTCATAAAAACCTTGAGGATGTGCTTTCAAATGCTCCGTGTTACAGTCGGTAATGTGCATCTCTTATCTCTGCCCATGCTGAGAGCAGCTGTCTGGGCATTCTGCGATTTCTGCAGGGCGCGTTTAGAAAGCACATGGACCTCCATCAGTGAGCGTGTGTCCGATAACCTGCTGGATGAGGCAGATAAAGTGGAACAAACATCCAAATAACATCCTCTCCCTTGCATAAGAGCTCTGTTTGCGTCCGTTGATGCGCTTCGTCAATAACTTCATCTGCACTGGATCCTGTACGGTCAGATATGAGTTTGACAGCAACCAAGCGGATCGATATTGGTTTGTGAACAGGGTCACACAGAGCAGCAGAGGTTATGCGTTTAGAAAAATGTCAGAAACAATCATATTTTATGTTTGCAACTCTCATTATTCTTTCATCGGCTGTGACAAGACAGTTAGCTCACGAGACAAGACGTGAGATTTTTATGAAATCCTCATAATCAAAGCACTCTCTCAATATTCAAAGTGCAAACAGAGACCAAATTTTAAGCATGATACAGAGCTGAGAGATTACAAGGGTTACAACTACACAGTCCAGCCTAAGATAGCTTTCATATTGGGAGATATTTGCATGCATCAGGGAGCTGCTTTCAAAATGCAGGGTTTGAATGCATGCTCGCGCTTTACTCTCGTGATTGCACATACTCTGTGAATAGGGAGCGGCGGTGCTTAGCGTGCATTCTACAAAATAAGACATAGACGCTTAGGCTCTGTTGTGCAACGAATCCTCCGCTATGGTCTTGTCAGTCATCTCGTTACTTACTCTCGTCACGTGATCAGTGAACTCTGATTCCTGCACTATATGCAACTCTGCAGCTCGTGTTGGATGAGCTGGATGGGATTGAAGTGACTGTTATCCAACTGAATTAAATGGGTTTTATTTCTATAAAAAGCAAAATGACAGTGGAGGCGTAATGTAAACACAGCGGTGGCATATTCTATCCTAATTCCACACATTCCATCATATCAATATCGCGAAACAGCTTTCACCTCGACAAGAAATCTCATCACACCCCTAATCGTTAGCATTTTCATGCATCTTGCAATTGCAACGTGAGGCCTAAAACATACAGAAAACTATGCAAAATAGTTATGCATAAACTCATCTAGCTATGCATTGATTTTGTGTGTTGATGCATTCTGAAATGTGTCAGACTTCAAGCCATAAATCAACAAAAGTTCACTCAGTGTTGTCAAAAGCATACATTTTGAGCCTGTTTCTCTTTCAGCTCAAAGCAACAGAATCTTACTGAGCAAGTTAAATTGTTGTTTGAATGGCACACACATTTGAAGGAAACTCTTTTCGCCACCCTGTTACTGCCAAAGCGATGCATTATTTCGTTGCTTCGTAAAAACCTACCTAGCGAAAGATTGTTCATAAATTGGCAATTTTCACCATATTTTCTGCTAAATTCAGTAGCAAAACTCTACTCGCAGTGCTGCTAACACGCACGTCATAAATGCTGCAATCTGAAACAAATATGCATAAATATGAGACGTGTGAGAAAAACTTCAGAGAGACGTTTGGACCACCTCACACATGTGTCTGCCAGAGTTTCAGCTTTCATAATCGTGTCCGGTACGCTTCAGAGATTCAGTGCCACAGTAAATGTTGTCTGTTCACGTCCTCATCAGAAGTGCTTCTGTCCTGAAGCTAAAGAAACAGACTGTGGTGTAGGTGGTTAGTTAACCTGTTGTTTCACGGACTCACCGAGGCCCTAAATGTGCAATTCACAATCTGACCTAAGCACTGATATTGCAGCTGCTAAAACACTTTCAATGAGAGTATAATTGTATTTTATCCTTGAAGTTGGTTGTTGCAAAAGTCAGCAATGGTGTCAGTGTGCAGTGAGCATTTTATGTGTATTTCAGAGTACTGAAAGATGCTGTTGAAGTAAACAACTAATTACTTTAAATTGATAGCAATTTTGCCACAGTGGGTCTCTGTGGGATTCAGGTGAAAAACTCTCGTTTTGCTGTGTTTCTCATCAATAGAAACATGATTTGCAATGCTGCAAGAAACTGGAGCAGATGGTATATTTCAATCTGAATGTAATTTAGCCCCTTTAGGCTGAAATCAATATCATCACCTGGTTAATCAATAAAACGAGTAAAATGAGTTCTAAAGTTTACCGACCTATAATGCGACTTTTCACAATGTGTAATATAAGTCTCTGGTGTCTCCAGAATGTGTCTGTGAAGTTTCAGCTCAAAATCCCCCACAGATCATTTATTATAGCTTGTCAAATTTGCCCCTATTTGGGTGTGAGCAAAAACACGCCGTTTTTGTGTGTGTCCCTTTAAATGCAAATGAGCTGCTGCTCCCCGCCCCCTTTCCAGAAGAGGGCGGAGCTTTAACAGCTCAACAACAACAAAGCTGGAGAATCTCACGCAGCCAAAATGACGACGGTGTTCAGCCTTACATTGTTCAAACCGGAGTCGACACTGATGGAGAGACTCAGGAAGAAGTTACAACTTTTAGACGTTTCTGAATGGTTAGTGGATAAATTGATGTACTTTTGTGCAAATGACCCTCGTTTGTGAAGCAGTCTGGCGTAAAATGACGGCATGTCAACAACACTCTACTACAACAACTCTTCCTCTTCTCTAAAGCAGCCCAGCATGGCCCCGCCCCCTTTGTTGCATGTTCTCGGGGGCGGGGTTTATGCAAATCGTGGGGTATGTGGTGTCACTAACCCGAGAAGAAGCTCGTTGGGTATTTTGGGTTAATTTTAATTAAGCAATACAGTCATCTTTAAACACTAGTTGAGTTAAATAAAACTATCCAGCAGGTTGGTCAAACATTTAACCCAACAGCTGGGTTAAAATAACCCAATCTCTGGGTTGTGTCCATTCGTTAATCACACTTAAAATACAAGGTCAAGTCATACAGTATTCAACACTACAGTATTGTGCTCTGTTGCATATGCGCATAAAGACCGATACAGTAGGTCATCCACATATTCTATGCACAGTATATTGTAGAAATAGATTTTGAGTCTCATTTTAACAAACATTTCAAAGCTGTTATTCTTGAGCCCTGCACTGTCATGCTTTTCCACAAGCAGGTCAAAGTAATCTTGAACATTTCAAGCTTGCACATCATAAATCGTGAATGCAGTCGCTCACTGCTAATTGCAGTTTGTAAAACCGTTAAAGCTGCACAAATAAGCACTTCTGCAGCAGGCCAGACATCCGCTTTCATTTTCCCGTCCCTAAACAATATTTTCTTGAGCACAGAATGGCTGTTGTGCTCGGGACTCGCAGGAGAGGCAGCGCAGTATCGGTTCCGTCCAGGACAGCGGCGCAGGAGACAGCGTGTCATTGTGACAGCGATTACCTAAGCGAGTAATCAATGTGGGCGTAATGAATGATCTCATTGTGTGCGCAAACGTACTGGCGGAACAGAGACGCTCTGTGCTGCCCCTCGCGGAAATCACTGCTGCTGATGGGGGATTGAATTGCCTTGAAAAAGCAAAGCAATTTTCGCTGCCTCCTAAAGCTCTTTGATTAAACTAATAACAGTGAAGAGGACAACACAGACGTACTGTCACAAAAGAGCCGGGCGTGTGTCGTGCGGCGTGTGACAACAACAACAACAACACAAGCACGTGTGCCCAGCGAACAGGGAACGTTCTGGCAATGTTATGAACAAACGTTCTTCCGGCAACATTAATAGATAGATTGTTCTGGTCTTTAATAATGTTCTCAAAAATGTTATTCAATCATCGTTCATGGAACTTTTTGTTTTATTTGGACGTTCATCGAACATGTTTCAGAACGTTCAGAGAACATTCAAAAGTATCGTTTCCATAATGTTTGAAGATGGTAAAATGGAATGTTTCCTTAAAGGGATAGTTCACCCAAAAATGAAAATTATCCCATGATTTACTCTCCCTCAAGCCATCCTAGGTGTATATGACTATCTTGTTTCAGACAAACACAATCAGAGATTTATTAAAAATATCCTGGCTCAAGCTTTATAATGGCAGTGAATGGGGATTGAGATTTTGAAGCCCCAAATAAATGCATCCATCCATCATAAAAGTAATCCATACGGCTCCAGAGGGGTAATAAAAGCCTTCTGAAGCAAACCGATGGCTTTTTGTAAGACAAACATCCATATTTAAAACTTTATAAACTATAATAAATAGCTTCTGGTAGACGGCTGTACGCATCGATTTACACGAAAGAGTTTTTTACATCTTGCATTTCTGACTTTTTTCTCTGAATTCTGGTTTTACCTCTCGCAATTCTGACTTTTTTTCTCGTAATTCTGAGATACATCTTGCAATTTTGACTATTTTCTCATAATTCTGAATTTACATCTTGCATTTCTGACTTTTTTCTCGCATTTCTGACTTTTTTCTCGCAATTCTGAGTTTACATCTTGCATTTCTGACTTTTTTCTCGCAATTCTGTTAGCATCTCGCATTTCTGACTTTTTTCTCGCAATTCTGTTAGCATCTCGCATT
Organism: Megalobrama amblycephala; assembly: GCF_018812025.1. Lineage (NCBI taxonomy): Eukaryota > Metazoa > Chordata > Actinopteri > Cypriniformes > Xenocyprididae > Megalobrama > Megalobrama amblycephala. The sequence goes on from NC_063063.1 coordinate 34,897,909, forward strand.
TCTGACTTTTTTCTCGCAATTCTGAGTTTACATCTTGCATTTCTGACTTTTTTCTCGCAATTCTGACTTTTTTCTTGAAATTCTGTAAGCATCTCGCATTTCTGACTTTTTTCTCGCATTTCTGACTTTTTTCTTGAAATTCTGACTTTTTTCTCGCAATTCTGACTTTTTTCTTGAAATTCTGTAAGCATCTCGCATTTCTGACTTTTTTCTCGCAATTCTGACTTTTTTCTTGAAATTCTGTTAGCATCTCGCAATTGACTTTTTTCTCGCAATTCTGACTTTTTTCTCGTAATTCTGACTTTTTTCTTGAAATTCTGTAAGCATCTCGCAATTGACTTTTTTCTCGCAGTTATGACTTTTTTCTCGTAATTCTGACTTTTTTCTTGAAATTCTGTAAGCATCTCGCAATTATGACTTTTTTCTCGTAATTCTGACTTTTTTCTTGAAATTCTGTTAGCATCTCGCATTTCTGACTTTTTTCTCGCATTTCTGACTTTTTTCTTGAAATTCTGTTAGCATCTCGCAATTGACTTTTTTCTCGCAATTCTGACTTTTTTCTTGAAATTCTGTAAGCATCTCGCAATTATGACTTTTTTCTCGCAATTCTGACTTTTTTCTTGAAATTCTGTTAGCATCTCGCAATTATGACTTTTTTCTCGTAATTCTGACTTTTTTCTTGAAATTCTGTAAGCATCTCGCAATTATGACTTTTTTCTCGTAATTCTGACTTTTTTCTTGAAATTCTGTTAGCATCTCGCATTTCTGACTTTTTTCTCGCATTTCTGACTTTTTTCTTGAAATTCTGTTAGCATCTCGCAATTGACTTTTTTCTCGCAATTCTGACTTTTTTCTTGAAATTCTGTAAGCATCTCGCAATTATGACTTTTTTCTCGTAATTCTGACTTTTTTCTTGAAATTCTGTAAGCATCTCGCAATTCTGACTTTTTTCTCGTAATTCTGACTTTTTTCTCGCAATTGACTTTTTTCTCGCAATTCTGACTTTTTCTTGAAATTCTGTAAGCATCTCGCAATTATGACTTTTTTCTCGTAATTCTGACTTTTTTCTTGAAATTCTGTAAGCATCTCGCAATTATGACTTTTTTCTCGCAATTCTGACTTTTTTCTTGAAATTCTGTTAGCATCTCGCAATTATGACTTTTTTCTCGTAATTCTGACTTTTTTCTTGAAATTCTGTAAGCATCTCGCAATTGACTTTTTTCTCGCAATTCTGACTTTTTTCTCGTAATTCTGACTTTTTTCTTGAAATTCTGTAAGCATCTCGCAATTGACTTTTTTCTCACAATTATGACTTTTTTCTCGTAATTCTGACTTTTTTCTTGAAATTCTGTTAGCATCTCGCAATTGACTTTTTTCTCGCAATTCTGACTTTTTTCTTGAAATTCTGTTAGCATCTCGCATTTCTGACTTTTTTCTCGCAATTCTGACTTTTTTCTTGAAATTCTGTTAGCATCTCGCAATTATGACTTTTTTCTCGTAATTCTGACTTTTTTCTTGAAATTCTGTTAGCATCTCGCATTTCTGACTTTTTTCTCGCATTTCTGACTTTTTTCTTGAAATTCTGTTAGCATCTCGCAATTGACTTTTTCTCGCAATTCTGACTTTTTTCTTGAAATTCTGTAAGCATCTCGCATTTCTGACTTTTTTCTCGCAATTCTGACTTTTTTCTTGAAATTCTGTTAGCATCTCGCAATTATGACTTTTTTCTCGCAATTCTGACTTTTTTCTTGAAATTCTGTTAGCATCTCGCAATTGACTTTTTTCTCGCAATTCTGACTTTTTTCTTGCAATTATGATTTTTTTCTTGAAATTCTGTAAGTATCTCGCATTTCTGACTTTTTTCTCGCAATTCTGACTTTTTTCTCGCAATTCTGACTTTTTTCTTGAAATTCTGTTAGCATCTCGCAATTATGACTTTTTTCTCGTAATTCTGACTTTTTTCTTGAAATTCTGTAAGCATCTCGCATTTCTGACTTTTTTCCTCACAATTCTGACTTTTTTCTCGTAATTCTGACTTTTTTCTTGAAATTCTGTTAGCATCTCGCAATTGACTTTTTTCTCACAATTATGACTTTTTTCTCGTAATTCTGAGTTTACATCTTGCATTTCTGACTTTTTTCTCACAATTCTGACTTTTTTCTTGAAATTCTGTTAGCATCTCGCAATTCTGACTTTTTTCTTGAAATTCTGTTAGCATCTCACAATTATGACTTTTTTCTCGTAATTCTGAGTTTACATCTTGCATTTCTGACTTTTTTCTCGCAATTCTGACTTTTTTCTTGAAATTCTGTTAGCATCTCGCAATTCTGACTTTTTTCTCGCAATTCTGTTAGCATCTCGCATTTCTGACTTTTTTCTCGCAATTCTGAATTTACATCTTGCATTTCTGACTTTTTTCTCGCAATTATGACTTTTCTTGAAATTCTGTTAGCATCTCGCAATTATGACTTTTTTCTCGTAATTCTGACTTTTTTCTTGAAATTCTGTAAGCATCTCGCATTTCTGACTTTTTTCTCGCAATTCTGACTTTTTTCTCGTAATTCTGAGTTTACATCTTGCATTTCTGACTTTTTTCTCGCAATTCTGACTTTTTTCTTGAAATTCTGTTAACATCTCACAATTCTGACTTTTTTCTCGCAATTCTGACTTTTTTCTTGAAATTCTGTTAGCATCTCACAATTCTTACTTTTTTCTCGCAATTCTGACTTTTTTCTTGAAATTCTGTTAGCATCTCGCAATTGACTTTTTTCTCGCAATTATGACTTTTTTCTTGAAATTCTGACTTTTTTCTTGAAATTCTGTAAGCATCTCGCATTTCTGACTTTTTTCTCGCAATTCTGAATTTACATCTCGCATTTCTGACTTTTTTCTCGCAATTCTGACTTTTTTCTTGAAATTCTGTTAGCATCTCGCAATTATGACTTTTTTCTCGTAATTCTGACTTTTTTCTTGAAATTCTGTAAGCATCTCGCATTTCTGACTTTTTTCTCGCAATTCTGACTTTTTTCTCGTAATTCTGAGTTTACATCTTGCATTTCTGACTTTTTTCTCGCAATTCTGACTTTTTTCTTGAAATTCTGTTAACATCTCACAATTCTGACTTTTTTCTCGCAATTCTGACTTTTTTCTTGAAATTCTGTTAGCATCTCACAATTCTTACTTTTTTCTCGCAATTCTGACTTTTTTCTTGAAATTCTGTTAGCATCTCGCAATTGACTTTTTTCTCGCAATTATGACTTTTTTCTCGTAATTCTGACTTTTTTCTTGAAATTCTGTAAGCATCTCACATTTCTGACTTTTTTCTCGTAATTCTGACTTTTTTCTTGAAATTCTGAGTTTACATCTTGCATTTCTGACTTTTTTCTCGCAATTCTGACTTTTTTCTTGAAATTCTATTAGCATCTCGCAATTGACTTTTTTCTCGTAATTCTGAGTTTACATCTTGCATTTCTGACTTTTTTCTCGCAATTATGACTTTTTTCTCGTAATTCTGAGTTTACATCTTGCATTTCTGACTTTTTTCTCGCAATTATGACTTTTTTTTCTCGGAATTCAGAGTTCACATCTCGCAATTGACCCTTCGCCGGGAGTTTGACTGACAAGCGATCTAACCTTTTTTCAAGGAATTCTAAGTTTACATCTCGCAATTTCCTTTTTTTAAATGTTGCAATTACCTTTTTTTTTATAGCTTTATTGGACTGTATTGGAAATACGCTTCCATACACACTGACACGCCACATAACTGTGAGTGTGCAAGACCTGCAGCAGCTTTCTTGCAGTCTGTGTTTTGATTTCGAGACTTGTGCACTGAGGAATGACCACTATCAAGGGTGCACTTACTCAGCTTTAAAGGGTCAAAAGAGTCAACTCAATCCATGCATGAGATGTTTGGGGAGGTTTGAGTACGTGACCTGAACAAATCCTCAAGACAGCAAGTTTCCATAAAAGATGAGTCAGGCAGACGCCAGACACTTCTTGTTCCTGTTCGGACAGGATGTTGACTGCAGCACAGCACGGATTGTGTTTCAGCAGCTAAATTAACAACTCCTGTCATTCTCTGGGTAAATGTGTGTAGTGTGACCCTCGGATAAGGACATGAGAGGGACAGACTGACATTATTAGTTTGACAAACCAGGAAAGTGAAAGTATGGTCAGTGCTGGTGGGCATGTGAATCTTACGTAAGAGCTGGAAAGATTGGAAACTACAGCCATTTGACAGTTGAATATGTCCGGAGGGCAGCAGATAATCAGTAACCTCAGATTTACACAACAGTTTGAGCACACCATTATAATGAATACTGAAGCACTGCTGGATGCAACGCTGGCTGTGTCCCAAAACCTGCTCAGCGGCAAAGCTGTGATGTGCGCAACACTTCTGAAGCATCTGATGCCCCAAAATACTGTCCATATTTGGAGCCCTCTTATGATGCCACATGCTGTAAAAGCCCAAAACCTCTGTCTATGTTTGGAGAGCAACTGTGATGTCCAAAAAGCTTTATGCTACTATGTTGGCCAAAAATTAAAGGGGTCCTTGATTCTGTTTTCACTTTTTTAACTTTAGTTAGTGTGTAATGTTGTTGTTTGATCATAAACAACATCTGCAAAGTTACGACGCTCAAAGTTCAATGCAAAGGGAGATATTTTAAGGACTACAACAAACTTCTTCACCGTTACTGACAATCCTCATTTTGGCTGCGTGAGATTCTCCAGCTTTGTTGTTGTTGAGCTGTTAAAGCTCCGCCCTCTTCTGGGAAGGGGGCCGGGAGCAGCAGCTCATTTGCATTTAAAGGGACACACACAAAAATGCTTGAAATAACTGTATTGCTCGCTTAAAATGAACCCAAAATATGTTTAATAAATTAACATTTATTAATAAGTTTAATTAATAATAATTAAACAATAAACATTGTTTATTAATAAATGTTCACCTTTTGGTTATTATTGTTGCCTCTAGTAATTATGTGTCTGATTTAATTTCCAGCATATTTTGGGTTCATTTTAAGCCAGACATAGTGTCAGTTTTTAAACAATAGTTGAGTTAAATAAAACTACCCAGCACGTTGGTCGAACATTTAACCCAGTCACTGGGTTTGTCCATTTTCAACCCAACTTGGGTTGTTTTAACCCAGCATTTTTTAGAGTGTAACGTCAACAAAATGGAACAAGAATTTTCAACCTAGCTTTATCCAAAGTTCAAATTTCTGCTCTGAAAATGTATGCAAATGAGTGCATATTTAATTAGATAATGCCTGATTTGCATATTTAAAGTTGTAATACAAAAAAATAAAATGTTTGCAATTCTTAATGTAACCAATCAACTTGGGAAGTATGGTGATATTGATTAGTATCTTATTCACCTGGGGTGTCTTGCCTTTAATAAATGCTGCACATGTATTTATGCACAAAAATGCGGAGATTCTGTATGCACTTTTTACAGAACTGCACACACACATGATGCCCAAGGTTGGCACGAGGTTGGTGAGCCATTACTTACCAGTCCATCACAGTTACTGATGGCCACTGAGGCCTTCGGCATGTCCGTTACATCCCCGGTAAACACACAGTCTCCGAGCATCCGCTCTTTGGCCTGTTCCTCAAAATCCTCCTGCCACTGAACAAAAGCTCCAGGGGCCACGAGTCTCCTGTTGGCCCTCAGGCGCAAGTGCAGCTCTTTTCCAAACACCGTGACGTTGAAGAACAGCTGTTGCCCGTTCAAGGCCGTGTGAGGCGTAACGGGGGCGTCGCGCGGGACCCGTTTCCTGCCGGAAGGTGACGCTCTCGCTGAAAGCACGTGAGACACGAACCGGCCGCGCGCGTCCGTGCTGAACGGGACCATCAGACCGAATTCACTCAACTTACCGGAGAGATTCCCTGACAAAAACAAACAAGATTTTATTATTGACAGAAGATTGCATTAAAAAACTTGTGCATAAACATGAGACAAAGCGCAAAATTAAAACAAATATTAAATGCATGAACAATTTACTAAAAGAAAGGGAGGAGGAATGTTTTATGAATATAAAAAGTTATAATGTTCTATATGCATGCACAAATTCCTATGCATGCTCTTTCTTTCTCTCTAAACGTACTTGTGAATAACAACCAGGTGTGGAATATTACACTGAAAAACAAAGATATGACATAAATCAGCTCTTACCATGAGATTTTGCAGCCTGTCTATAGTCCAGAAATAAGAGGTTTATCGTACAGTACATGAATAGATAAATATAATCCATAGCTGTGGCAGGGAGAGCCAATGCACGAGACTTTTCTTCTGGAAGTACACTGAAAACTCTCCTCCTGGACGCGTTTCATGAGGAACAGTGTGTTTGAGAAAGTTGTGAGGAACTGCAGAGCATTGCGAGTGTCACTCCAAACTCCAGACTGACGGACACGGGGAGTTTCTGCGGAGTTCTGATGGACTGAAGTGGACTGGACTCAGACGGGACAGCCCCATCACTGAGAGCTCATGACGACAGCTCGAGCAGGAGAAAAAAGAGAAGACAAGACCGCCTGAAGCTCCACACACGTGGAAAAACGCGGCTTTAATGGTGAAATATGCTTTTAATCAGAGAGAATTCGCTGGTTTGAAGTAGTTAAATGCATTGGAGAGGCTCTGTGGTGCTTTTGTTGAGCACTTTCGCGCATTTACACTTCGGCGGAAAAAGGCAACTTTTGAAAAAGGCATTTAAAGTGATAGTTCACAAAAAAATGAAAGTTCTGGCATCATTTATGCACCAATAAAGCAAGTCATAAAAACAGTTTATGCACTATTTTCTAAGTCAATTTTTGAAATGCGAAGTCCTTAACAGACCCTGTTCTATGCTTTCTTGTGGAAAAGAGCAGCATGAAATATATTTTCTCTCTTTTTTTCATTTTTTTGGTTGTTTGTCTGTTTGTTTGGGAGGGGCTGGGGGGAATGAATGGAAAAGAACGATAAAAAAAAAAAAAAGTTTACTGTATGATAAGGCCGTAACCATGTCCTGAACATTAGGGGGGGCCAATTTTTTTATGGGGGTTGGTATCTTTATTTAAATAAACTTATTAAAAGGGATTTAAGGAAATAAAGAAGAAATAACAATGGTAAAAGAAGTTCTAGGTGTAATTATAGCCTATAGTTAGTCCATTTAAACTCTTTGCAAATAATATTTTATTTAAAAACATGCACACATTTACTCTTGTTTGCATGTCTATTTCCCTTGTACGGAGTGTCTATTTCCACTAACTGCAAATAGAGTCTCTTGATGGCAAATGCTATTTACACTAGCTCCGCCCACCAATGTCTGGTTGGGCCACTCAAGTTTTAAAAAGGATGAACAGAATTCAACATCTTCAGTGGAGCAGCAGTAGTGAGTAAGGTTTGCAGACCTGGCTTTTAACGCAGGTTCGAATCTGCCTTATGCCGAGCTCATATTTATTTTCAATAAAAATTAAAATAATGTTCTAGAAGTGGAAATTAACTGCGAACGAGTGTTTAATAATATTAAAAGTGTTTATTGGGTAGGATTAGGTATGGAGCACCGCACATGACATGCAAGAAAAAAAATTAAATTGTGGGCATGATTTACCAATTAGTTCCCTCGATTTACTAAATCGTGCGTATGATTAACTATTTTGTTCCCTCAATTTATAAATCATGCACATGATTTATAAATCAAGTGAATGAAATAGTAAATTGTGCGCACATTTTAGTAAATCGAGGGAACGAATTAGTAAATCGTGCGCATGATTTAGCCTACTATTTTTTTCTTGCATGTCATGTCTGGGGATCCGTAGTTAGGGGAAGGTGTAGGGAGGGTTTTTATTCTCCCAATAAGGCAGCATCCATTTAATAATTTTAAATATAATCATTTACACTCTATGATATTATTTCATCCTGTTAATGTACAAAAATACTGAGGTGCAAATAGTAACTGCCAATATAAAGTATAGATAGCATCTAATAACTATTTACTCTAATTGCAAAGAACTGATACTTTTACATGGTGTAAATAGAATCTTTCACTATTTTCACCTAGTGTATATAGCATATCGCTAAGAAAATGCTGCTATTGTCACTTAGTGTAAATAGCTATATCGCTAAGAAAATATGCCATTTTCACTTAGCGTAAATAGCATCTGTTGCTAAGAAAATACGTTATTTTCACTAAGCGTAAATAGCATCTGTCGCTAAGAAAATACGTTATTTTCACTTAGCGTAAATAGCATCTGTCGCTAAGAAAATACGTTATTTTCACTTAGCGTAAATAGCATCTGTCGCTAAGAAAATACTCTATTTCACTTAGCGTAAATAGCATCTGTCGCTAAGAAAATACGCTATTTTCACTTAGTATAAATAGCATCTGTCGCTAATATGCTATTTTCACTTACTGTAAATAGCATCTATTGCTAAGAAAATACGCTATTTTCACTTAGCGCAAATAGCATCTATCGCTAAGAAAATACGCTATTTTCACTTAGTATAAATAGCATCTGTCGCTAATATGCTATTTTCACTTACTGTAAATAGCATCTATCGCTAAGAAAATATGCTATTTTCACTTAGCGCAAATAGCATCTATCGCTAAGAAAATACGCTATTTTCACTTAGTGCAAATAGCATCTATCGCTAAGAAAATAGCGTATTTTCATTTAGTGCAAATAGCATCTATCGCTAAGAAAATAGCGTATTTTCATTTAGTGTAAATAGCATCTATCGCTAAGAAAATACGCTATTTTCATTTAGCGTAAATAGCATCTATCACTAAGAAAATACGCTATTTTCACTTAGCGTAAATAGCATCTTTTGCTAAGAAAATACATTATTTTCACTTAGCGTAAATAGCATCTGTCGCTAAGAAAATACGCTATTTTCACTTAGCGTAAATAGCATCTATCGCTAAGAAAATACGCTATTTTCACTTAGTGAAAATAGCATCTATCGCTAAGAAAATACGCTATTTTCATTTAGCGTAAATAGCATCTATCGCTAAGAAAATACGCTATTTTCACTTAGCGTAAATAGCATCTTTCGCTAAGAAAATACATTATTTTTACTTAGCGTAAATAGCATCTGTCGCTAAGAAAATACGCTATTTTCACTTAGCGTAAATAGCATCTGTCGCTAAGAAAATACGTTATTTTCACTAAGCGTAAATAGCATCTGTCGCTAAGAAAATACATTATTTTCACTAAGCGTAAATAGCATCTGTCGCTAAGAAAATACGTTATTTTCACTAAGCGTAAATAGCATCTGTCACTAAGAAAATACATTATTTTCACTAAGCGTAAATAGCATCTGTCGCTAAGAAAATACGCTATTTTCACTTAGTGTAAATAGCATCTATCGCTAAGAAAATACATTATTTTCACTAAGCGTAAATAGCATCTATTGCTAAGAAAATACGCTATTTTCACTTAGTGTAAATAGCCGCTGCCGTGTTTGTATGTATCACTGCATGTTACTGTGAGTCATTAAACATATCCATTGTAAAACAGTTGTCAAATATTAAATGTTTAGCTATTTATATCTTCCCACACACAAAACTAAAAGCCTCGTGTTGGAATTCAGACTCGTTTTCGTGAACTGTAAGCCCCACCTTCTTTGATCTGATTGGCCATCATTTTGACCACTGACTGCTGAAGCACCAGCCTAAAAATGTACATTTTTAAAATGTCTGCCATCATAACAACAAACAGCGGTGCGTAATGGAGAGCAGCATTAAGAAATATCAAATGTTGAGGGGGACAATTTCGCCATTTCCAATTATTGGGGGGAACTTGTCCCCCTCAATGCCTGGTTGTTACAACCCCGCTGTATGATATATAATGTTAATATACTTTGCTTTTCCAAAATTTAATAGAATTATTAAGTTTTGCTAAATTTGGTTGCACTATTACTTTAAGGTATTGACTGAATGCATACGAGAAAATTAATTTACCTATTGGTCAGGTGATTATTTGTAATTAAATGATATTTAGCCTACTCTATGTGTGACCCCTGGTAGAAATACCATAGTTAAAATCATTTAAGACTATTTGAAGTGCAGCTCCCCCTACTGGACAATCATGCAGGCGCTCCAGTGCTGACAAATTAGCATTTTTTGAATAAATTAGCTGTGCTGCAGGATAGACTATGATTAGTGATGGACCAAAATATAATTATGAAAGATAAACTCCTTCAAGAGGTCACCATCTTCATGAGCAAGACTGAATTACGGCAGCATCAGAAATCAGTCAATTGACAAGAACCATCCAGTAACACTCTTGTCCACAAACTCTTCTGCTTGTTAGAGGTCTGGCGTTTCTTTCACATGCAATCAGCCCCACATGTTCAGCAGTACCTTTCAAAGGTCTCTGATGACCGAACTCATGAAGCAGATGCTGAGTGTGTTCAGAGGTCTGACTCAGGTGTGACTCAGAGGTGAACCGGTCTTGTTAAGACGATCTTTTTCCAGCTGTACTGAGTCACATGCAGCCCTTTATAGCGATTGTTTTGTCCAGCATAAACAGTCCAGGAAGCCTCGTTGCTTGGGTTTTATGTTAGTCATTCATTAAAGGAATAGTTCAGCCAAAATGAATATTTTGTCATCATTTACTGACCCTCATGTCAATCCATCCCATGCTATTTTCTTTCTGCTCTTTTGCATGCAACAAAAGCGGATGGTGATTTATACCATATATCATGATACTTTTATGGTTTTTAATGTATTGTTTGGAGCTTTGCCGTGCAAACTCTAAATGATCAATATGATCAAAACTGATAGTTTAGACGTTTTTAGCAAGTAAAAGTCTTTTAGTATAATTGTACAAACGTCCTCCTTCAGCTCGTGCTTCACAAGTCTTTTTGCTATGAAATCTGCACTGATTATTTTTTATATTGTTAGTAATATTACTATTACTTACTGGACTGAATCAGCTTTGGTTTACTTGATTATCCAGACATCATTTTATAGAAAAATCATGAGTATCAAGTATGATCATCAGGCTTTTGAGGAAGGTTTATTTGTTCATCTCTCAATCATCATTGTATTGCATTGCATTATATATTTTAAAACTACAGAGCTTTCATCATTTAAATATCATCTTTCTAAGATATACTAAGATATGACACCTGATATTTATATGCATTTTATGTAAGTATCTGCTATACTGTCAGAAAGGTCAATTGTACTTTTTATCCATATAAATATTAGCATCTGCACCAAATTGCATATTTTTTGCTTATTTTAAGCCTCTGATTAAAATTGACATCCAGCCATTGTCTGGTTCAGTGTGTCTTTGGAAATTGCAAAAACATACTGTGAGCAAAAACAGTGTGTCCCTTTAAATGCAAATGAGCTATCCGCTTTCCAGAAGAGGGCGGAGCTTTAACAGCTCAACAACAACAAAGCTGGAGAATCTCACACAGCCAAAATGATGAAAGTATTCAGCCTTACATTGTTCAAACCGGAGTCGACACTGATGGAGAGACTCAGGAAGAAGTTACAACTTTTAGACGTTTCTGAATGGTTAGTGGATAAATTTATGTAGTTGCTGTGGAGTTGATTCAACTCATCCACTAGCATGTGTCGTCATGTTCATCTTTTGTGTTGAATTGACCCTCGTTTGTGAAGCAGTCTGGCGTAAAATGATGGCATGTCAACAACACTCTACTACAACAACTCTTCCTCTTCTCTAAAGCAGCCCAACATGGCCCCGCCCCCTTTGTTGTGTGTTCTCGGGGGTGGGGTTTATGTAAATGTTGGGGTTTGTGATGTCACCAACCCGGGTAGAAGCTCGTTGTAGTCCCTACCAGCCATTGAACTTTGAGCGTCGTAACTTTGCAGATGTTGTTTATGCTCAAACAGCAACATTACACACTAACTAAAGTTAAAAGATCATAATCAACCACCCCTTTAACTGTTCACTGCCATCATTCAGAAGTAGTTATAAGATTAGCATGTAAACATTCACCACAGGCGTTTATTAATCACAGTATGAATGCAGATTCTGACAGAGCCAATATAAACAGAAAAGGAAAAGTGAATAACATTTACAGAACAAAAGATCACTTATGCTGCATGAGCTTCAGTCAATTAAAAAAATTCTAGTTAAAAAGCCTTGATTTCATACAGTTGTCCCACAGAGGATAATAAAAGCCCTGAGCTGTGCTCTAGCTGTCAATCATTCAACGCTTAACGCTGTATAGATCTAAAAGATTCAGAGGATGACAGGCTTGAACAACCTTTGCATTTCATTGATTTTTAAACTCGTTTGAAACAGGACTTTGTTAAAGTCCTGTATATGTTTATAATGTTTCCTGGGGTGCACTTATAATGTTAGTATTCTTTTTACATAAAAAACTGTCATAATTTAGAAATAAAAGTCATTTTTCCTACCCTGATTTTATCCCTCTGATCTGAATGCTCTGTTTTAAGGGGCGTGTCTGCTGTGAGACTTCAGTGTAAACGCCCACTGCTGTGATTGGTTAACATATTTGCATATGAAATATCTAAGTATTACTCTCTCGAAAACTTTTAGCATGTTTTTACTATTACAGCTCTCCAGGTTAACTAATCATGAAAAGTGTTGCATCACATTTAGATCTATGGCATTATATTGAGATCGTGGCATGAAAGGTTGCAGTGATGAACATCGTAGTCGATCACAGACATGTTGTTGAGCGCATGAAAGCAGTGATCTCGTCAGTTTCTGCACACTAACGAATGGTTTCATCATAACTAATAGTGCAAACACGATGTAACTAAGAAATTCGTTGAATAAAACGGGAGTTTTGACGATAGTCCAGAACTCAGTGACTGATAAATTTGATCTGTTTGATTGACAGCCCCAGCTATTGGAAAGGCAGCGTTCTTTGATCACTTTCTAATTTAAACAACGTGAATTTGAGCGTTTAGTCACTGGTTTGATTTACTGACACACAGACAAAGATCATCTGACTGTACATGAATCATTAATATCAGATCAGGCATTAGAATGAACACAGTTACTGACATGTTGTTGCATTACTGTCGAGTCCATATCGTAAAAGTCTGTTTGCACCGAAATGCGATTGATTTACCAAAAAATCCACAGTGAAATGTAATGAATACAAATCAATACCGCTCAACTGAGACATTCACATTGTTGAAAATAAATAACCATATTCCTGCATTAGGATCCTTTGAAAGGTGGTTATTTTCAGTCTTGTATCGCTCTTCTCTCCTCTCACTAACACAATGATGAAGTAGGCATTGATTTCTTCTTCCGTGTTTCACCTATTCATTCCGTTAATGAAGCTAAAGTGACAAAGTTCATTTGACTGAACAAACTGACCTTTTAAGTTGTTTTTTTTTTTTAAGGAGCAGATGACTGGCGCTACAACCTGTAAAGTGAGCCGCCGTGTTTCTATTTAACATATAAAGTATTTTTATACTGTGACCCATTAAAGCTGCAGATGATCTTTGCCGCCGCCGCAGTGTCGGTACCAGATGAATATGCTTCTCTAATGGAGTTTATGTCAAAGTGTGACAGATGAAGCTTTAATTAGCACCGCAGAAGCTTCAGCCGTCGTCTGCGAGGGGAAACGTGGAGCTCGGCGCAGCCCAGGGCCGCTCACCTCTCAATGCGGCTCTTTGTTTGGCTTATTCTTCACTTTCTCTGAAGCGCCGGCTCGAGTTTCAGCTTGGAGAAGATCTCAGCGGATCTGGAAGTCTTTTCAAAGTGCCGGCCGCCATATCGTCTCTCAGAAGACGCTTATCTACAGATGCAGATACAGTAGGCCGTGCCTGTGCTCTTGATAGCAACACAAGTGCACATTTACTCCTTCCTGAGAGACATAAAACACCATTTCACCTTTTCAAGATTTACCTCTCAGCAGGACATTTGGACAGATATACACATATAGAAATAGAAGAACAACAAAATTATTGTGATAAAGAAATAGGCTGATGTTTCATTTCATCCTTACTTTCAAGAAGAGTTCATTAAATGCTGATTTAATATTCATTTTTGGCTTGTTCAGTATTGTTCAGTTCAGAATTGTTCAGTAGGGCAACATTTGTCTAAAGGCCTGTTCACACTGAGAACGATAACTATACACAAAACTATATTAGCATCCACACCAGTGGGCGTTAAAGTTATAAAGTCAGAATTGTGTGATATAAAGTCAGAATTGAGTTATAAAGTCAGAATTGCGAGATATAAAGTCAGAATTGAGTTATAAAGTCAGAATTGCGAGATATAAAGTCAGAATTGTGAGATATAAAGTCAGAATTGCGAAATATAAAGTCAGAATTGAGTTATAAAGTCATAATTGTGAGTTATAAAGTCAGAATTGAGTTATATAGTCAGAATTGAGTTATAAAGTCAGAATTGAGTTATATAAAGTCAGAATTGCGAGATATAAAGTCAGAATTGCGAGATATAAAGTCCAAATTGAGTTATATAAAGTCTGAATTGAGTTATAAAGTCAGAAATTCAAGATATAAAGTCAGAATTGCGAGATATAAAGTCTGAATTGAGTTATAAAGTCAGAATTGCGAGATATAAAGTCAGAATTGAGTTATAAAGTCAGAATTGCAAGATATAAAGTCAGAATTGAGTTATAAAGTCAGAATTGCGAAATATAAAGTCAGAATTGAGTTATAAAGTCAGAATTGTGAGTTATAAAGTCAGAATTGAGTTATAAAGTCAGAATTGAGTTATATAAAGTCAGAATTGCGAGATATAAAGTCCAAATTGAGTTATATAAAGTCTGAATTGAGTTATAAAGTCAGAAATTCAAGATATAAAGTCAGAATTGTGAGTTATAAAGTCAGAATTGCGAGATATAAAGTCAGAATTGAGTTATAAAGTCAGAAATTCAAGATATAAAGTCAGAATTGCGAGATATAAAGTCTGAATTGAGTTATAAAGTCAGAATTGCGAGATATAAAGTCAGAATTGAGTTATAAAGTCAGAATTGCGAGATATAAAGTCAGAATTGAGTTATAAAGTCAGAATTGCGAGATATAAAGTCAGAATTGAGTTATAAAGTCAGAAATTCAAGATATAAAGTCAGAATTGCGAGATATAAAGTCTGAATTGAGTTATAAAGTCAGAATTGCGAGATATAAAGTCAGAATTGTGAGATATAAAGTCTGAATTGAGTTATAAAGTCAGAATTGTGAGATATAAAGTCAGAATTGAGTTATAAAGTCAGAATTGAGTTATATAAAGTCAGAATTGCGAGATATAAAGTCAAAATTGAGTTGTATAAAGCCTGAATTGAGTTATAAAGTCAGAAATTCAAGATATAAAGTCAGAATTGAGAGTTATAAAGTCAGAATTGAGTTATAAAGTCAGAATTGCGAGATATAAAGTCAGAATTGAGTTATAAAGTCAGAAATTCAAGATATAAAGTCAGAATTGCGAGATATAAAGTCTGAATTGAGTTATAAAGTCAGAATTGCGAGATATAAAGTCAGAATTGTGAGATATAAAGTCTGAATTGAGTTATAAAGTCAGAATTGTGAGATATAAAGTCAGAATTGAGTTATATAAAGTCAGAATTGCGAGATATAAAGTCTGTATTGAGTTATATAAAGTCAGAATTGTGAGATATAAAGTCCAAATTGAGTTATATAAAGTCTGAATTGAGTTATAAAGTCAGAAATTCAAGATATAAAGTCAGAATTGAGAGTTATAAAGTCAGAATTGAGTTATAAAGTCAGAATTGCGAGATATAAAGTCAGAATTGAGTTATAAAGTCAGAAATTCAAGATATAAAGTCAGAATTGAGTTATATAAAGTCAGAATTGCAAGATATAAAGTCAGAATTGAGTTATATAAAGCCTGAATTGAGTTATAAAGTCAGAAATTCAAGATATAAAGTCAGAATTGAGAGTTATAAAGTCAGAATTGAGTTATAAAGTCAGAATTGCGAGATATAAAGTCAGAATTGAGTTATAAAGTCAGAAATTCAAGATATAAAGTCAGAATTGCGAGATATAAAGTCTGAATTGAGTTATAAAGTCAGAATTGCGAGATATAAAGTCAGAATTGTGAGATATAAAGTCTGAATTGAGTTATAAAGTCAGAATTGTGAGATATAAAGTCAGAATTGAGTTATATAAAGTCAGAATTGCGAGATATAAAGTCTGTATTGAGTTATATAAAGTCAGAATTGCGAGATATAAAGTCCAAATTGAGTTATATAAAGTCTGAATTGAGTTATAAAGTCAGAAATTCAAGATATAAAGTCAGAATTGAGAGTTATAAAGTCAGAATTGAGTTATAAAGTCAGAATTGCGAGATATAAAGTCAGAATTGAGTTATAAAGTCAGAAATTCAAGATATAAAGTCAGAATTGAGTTATATAAAGTCAGAATTGCAAGATATAAAGTCTGAATTGAGTTATAAAGTCAGAATTGCGAGATATAAAGTCAGAATTGAGTTATATAAAGCCTGAATTGAGTTATAAAGTCAGAAATTCAAGATATAAAGTCAGAATTGAGAGTTATAAAGTCAGAATTGAGTTATAAAGTCAGAATTGCGAGTTATAAAGTCAGAATTGTAAGTTATAAAGTCTGAATTGAGTTATAAAGTCAGAATTGCGAGATATAAAGTCAGAATTGAGTTATATAAAGCCTGAATTGAGTTATAAAGTCAGAAATTCAAGATATAAAGTCAGAATTGAGAGTTATAAAGTCAGAATTGAGTTATAAAGTCAGAATTGCGAGATATAAAGTCAGAATTGAGTTATAAAGTCAGAAATTCAAGATATAAAGTCAGAATTGAGAGTTATAAAGTCAGAATTGAGTTATAAAGTCAGAATTGCGAGATATAAAGTCAGAATTGAGTTATAAAGTCAGAATTGCGAGATATAAAGTCAGAATTGAGTTATAAAGTCAGAAATTCAAGATATAAAGTCAGAATTGAGAGTTATAAAGTCAGAATTGAGTTATAAAGTCAGAATTGCGTGATATAAAGCCTGAATTGAGTTATAAAGTCAGAAATTCAAGATATAAAGTCAGAATTGAGAGTTATAAAGTCAGAATTGAGTTATAAAGTCAGAATTGCGGGATATAAAGTCAGAATTGAGTTATAAAGTCAGAAATTCAAGATATAAAGTCAGAATTGCGAGATATAAAGTCTGAATTGAGTTATAAAGTCAGAATTGCGAGATATAAAGTCAGAATTGTGAGATATAAAGTCTGAATTGAGTTATAAAGTCAGAATTGTGAGATATAAAGTCAGAATTGAGTTATAAAGTCAGAATTGCGAGATATAAAGTCAGAATTGAGTTATATAAAGCCTGAATTGAGTTATAAAGTCAGAAATTCAAGATATAAAGTCAGAATTGAGAGTTATAAAGTCAGAATTGAGTTATAAAGTCAGAATTGCGAGTTATAAAGTCAGAATTGTAAGTTATAAAGTCTGAATTGAGTTATAAAGTCAGAATTGCGAGATATAAAGTCAGAATTGTGAGATATAAAGTCTGAATTGAGTTATAAAGTCAGAATTGTGAGATATAAAGTCAGAATTGAGTTATATAAAGTCAGAATTGCGAGATATAAAGTCCAAATTGAGTTATATAAAGTCTGAATTGAGTTATAAAGTCAGAAATTCAAGATATAAAGTCAGAA
The DNA here is from genome assembly GCF_018812025.1 of Megalobrama amblycephala. Classification (NCBI taxonomy): domain Eukaryota; kingdom Metazoa; phylum Chordata; class Actinopteri; order Cypriniformes; family Xenocyprididae; genus Megalobrama; species Megalobrama amblycephala. The sequence goes on from NC_063063.1 coordinate 34,915,518, forward strand.
TTGAGAGTTATAAAGTCAGAATTGAGTTATAAAGTCAGAATTGCGAGATATAAAGTCAGAATTGAGTTATAAAGTCAGAAATTCAAGATATAAAGTCAGAATTGAGTTATATAAAGTCAGAATTGCAAGATATAAAGTCTGAATTGAGTTATAAAGTCAGAATTGCGAAATATAAAGTCAGAATTGAGTTATATAAAGCCTGAATTGAGTTATAAAGTCAGAAATTCAAGATATAAAGTCAGAATTGAGAGTTATAAAGTCAGAATTGAGTTATAAAGTCAGAATTGCGAGTTATAAAGTCAGAATTGTAAGTTATAAAGTCTGAATTGAGTTATAAAGTCAGAATTGCGAGATATAAAGTCAGAATTGAGTTATATAAAGCCTGAATTGAGTTATAAAGTCAGAAATTCAAGATATAAAGTCAGAATTGAGAGTTATAAAGTCAGAATTGAGTTATAAAGTCAGAATTGAGTTATAAAGTCAGAATTGCGAGATATAAAGTCAGAATTGAGTTATAAAGTCAGAAATTCAAGATATAAAGTCAGAATTGAGAGTTATAAAGTCAGAATTGAGTTATAAAGTCAGAATTGCGAGATATAAAGTCAGAATTGAGTTATAAAGTCAGAATTGCGAGATATAAAGTCAGAATTGAGTTATAAAGTCAGAAATTCAAGATATAAAGTCAGAATTGAGAGTTATAAAGTCAGAATTGAGTTATAAAGTCAGAATTGCGTGATATAAAGCCTGAATTGAGTTATAAAGTCAGAAATTCAAGATATAAAGTCAGAATTGAGAGTTATAAAGTCAGAATTGAGTTATAAAGTCAGAATTGCGAGATATAAAGTCAGAATTGAGTTATAAAGTCAGAAATTCAAGATATAAAGTCAGAATTGCGAGATATAAAGTCTGAATTGAGTTATAAAGTCAGAATTGCGAGATATAAAGTCAGAATTGTGAGATATAAAGTCTGAATTGAGTTATAAAGTCAGAATTGTGAGATATAAAGTCAGAATTAAGTTATAAAGTCAGAATTGCGTGATATAAAGTCAGAATTGCGAGATATAAAGTCTGTATTGAGTTATATAAAGTCAGAATTGCGAGATATAAAGTCCAAATTGAGTTATATAAAGTCTGAATTGAGTTATAAAGTCAGAAATTCAAGATATAAAGTCAGAATTGAGAGTTATAAAGTCAGAATTGAGTTATAAAGTCAGAATTGCGAGATATAAAGTCAGAATTAAGTTATAAAGTCAGAATTGTGAGATATAAAGTCAGAATTGAGTTATATAAAGTCAGAATTGCGAGATATAAAGTCTGAATTGAGTTATAAAGTCAGAATTGCGAGATATAAAGTCAGAATTGAGTTATATAAAGCCTGAATTGAGTTATAAAGTCAGAAATTCAAGATATAAAGTCAGAATTGAGAGTTATAAAGTCAGAATTGAGTCATAAAGTCAGAATTGTGAGTTATAAAGTCAGAATTGTGAGTTATAAAGTCAGAATTGAGTTATAAAGTCAGAAATTCAAGATATAAAGTCAGAATTGCGAGATATAAAGTCTGAATTGAGTTATAAAGTCAGAATTGCGAGATATAAAGTCGGAATTGTGAGATATAAAGTCTGAATTGAGTTATAAAGTCAGAATTGTGAGATATAAAGTCAGAATTGAGTTATAAAGTCAGAATTGCGTGATATAAAGTCAGAATTGCGAGATATAAAGTCTGTATTGAGTTATATAAAGTCAGAATTGCGAGATATAAAGTCCAAATTGAGTTATATAAAGTCTGAATTGCGAGATATAAAGTCCAAATTGAGTTATATAAAGTCTGAATTGAGTTATAAAGTCAGAAATTCAAGATATAGTCAGAATTGAGAGTTATAAAGTCAGAATTGAGTTATAAAGTCAGAATTGCGAGATATAAAGTCAGAATTAAGTTATAAAGTCAGAATTGTGAGATATAAAGTCAGAATTGAGTTATATAAAGTCAGAATTGCGAGATATAAAGTCCAAATTGAGTTATATAAAGTCAGAATTGCGAGATATAAAGTCCAAATTGAGTTATATAAAGTCAGAATTGCGAGATATAAAGTCTGAATTGAGTTATAAAGTCAGAAATTCAAGATATAAAGTCAGAATTGCGAGATATAAAGTCAGAATTGAGTTATAAAGTCAGAAATTCAAGATATAAAGTCAGAATTGAGTTATATAAAGTCAGAATTGCGAGATATAAAGTCTGAATTGAGTTATAAAGTCAGAATTGCGAGATATAAAGTCAGAATTGAGTTATATAAAGCCTGAATTGAGTTATAAAGTCAGAAATTCAAGATATAAAGTCAGAATTGCGAGTTATAAAGTCAGAATTGTGAGTTATAAAGTCAGAATTGCATGATATAAAGTCTGAATTGAGTTATAAAGTCGGAATTGCGTGATATAAAGTCAGAATTCCAAGTTTTCTGAGGTTATACAATGGGGTTTAGTGAAAAACAAACTGAAATTTAATATATTATTTAACGAAAATCCTGACCTTGGCCGTTGGTCTTCTGTGCCCAACTGTGTGTTCATGAGACTCTATTAGTGCCACTTTTGTGCAAATCCAGCGTTGAATTGACCCTCGTTTGTGAAGCTGTCCGGCGTAAAATGACGGCATGTCAACAACACTCTACTACAACTCTTCCTCTTCTCTAAAGCAGCCCAACATGGCCCCTCCCCCTTTGTTGTGTGTTCTCGGGGGCGGATTTATGTAAATTATAGGGTTTGTGATGTCACCAACCCAGGAAGAAGCTCATTGTAGTCCCTACCAGCCATTTGTTGTAGACCTTAAAAAGTGATTTCTGTAAAAGAAAATATCTCCTTTGCATTGAACTTTGAGCGTCGTAACTTTGCAGATGTTGTTTATGCTCAAACAGCAACATTACACACTAACTAAAGTTAATAAAGTGAAATCATAATCAACCACCCTTTTAAAAACTCTCCCTTTGTGGTCCAAAAAAAAAAAAAAAAAATGGCATAAGGCATTAGAAACAACACCAGGGTGAGTAAACGATGACTTATATTTTCATTAGGGTGAAGTATCCCTTTAAGACTCTTTCCATCCTAATTGGCAACACAAACTGCACATCAAACAGAATGACTTGTGAAGTTACACAGGAGTTTGAGGCTAAACTCTCCTCTGCTGCGTCTGGCACTGAGCTGCTTTCATCTGCAGTGCTCTGGTTTCATTTTCATTAATCCAAGAGGACTCACAATGCGATTAAACCCCGAACAACTTCCGTACCTGCAGATAAGCCTGATGTGCGCGTACAGCGAGCAGAGATCTGGAGTATCAGTGTTTCAAAGAGAACTGCAGGAGCATGTGGAGGGGACGTGTTTTCCTCTCGAGCTCGGGAAACTTACTGAGGAATCGCTACCAACACACATTATTGATCTTCTCAAACACATGCACTATTGTTAGGCTACACTTGTGTTTGAGAAGCAGAGATGTTATTGCTAATTAAAGTAAAACTATTTCGCTAATCGAATAAAGCTGATAGAAAACAAAATACACTTAATAATATACTTCAAACTTCATGATCTTGAACACACCACAATCACTGAGGTGTTTTGTCACTGGCTGAATCAGCTCTGAACATGTTTACTTGACTCGTATCAGCAAATATTTACAAACCCCAAACTGCTCCGGCAGACTCCAGCGGCACGTCTCACACACATTAGTTTCGTGTTTGCATGGTTGAAGGACTTCCTCTGAAACCACAGGACAAACAAATCACGTGCAAGTTGCTGTAAGCAATATTTTTAAATAACATTCAAAAAGTGTTGCTATACCTGGCAGAAGTCAGTGAAAGCAGTGCTTACCAAACCTTACTGCCTTATCCTGTTTTATAAGGCTCGGGTTATTATTTTTATTTCATTGGAATGGTACGAAACTTGGTAAAGGTTTTGGCACTTGATGTGTGAACACACACACACACACACACACACACACACACAAAAAATCATGGACATGATTTGGGTCCTGAAAAAAATAGACACAGCTGTATTGTTCACGGTCGAAAATGAGCGCATTGGAAATTAGATGAATTTCATCTATTGGAAACGTTGGTACTGCGCCCCAAACAAAATCTTACCAAAAGCTCATTTTTTAAGATATCAACCTTAAATTTAGAACAGAACTTGTTTAGATTCATGGCTTTGATTTTCTCACAGTTTTAGAGTAAAATGTGTTTTGGAAAATATATATTTCATATAAAATTTGAAAATGTTTTTTTTTTGTGCATTTTTCATAACAATAAATGTAAAATTTTATAATTTTTTTCCAAATTCATTTAAACGTTTTTTACTTTAGCAATAATCCGCCAAGTGTCTTCTTTAAAAAGAGGCCAAACTGAAGTATGTGATCCAAAACATTCAGGATTTACAACAGTTTATGTTGGAAATTTCATTTTCAGGTCTATGCTCAAAAAGTGAATAAATGGATTATAACTACTGCATAAATATAATTTAGTACCATAAAATACACTAAAAATATAAAATAAAAAACATGATCAATCTAAAATCATTTTATTGAAGTGGAAAAAAAAAATAAAATCTGTCATTTTTGACAACACACAAGCAGCACCAGAGGGTCAAAGGGGCTATATGTAGAATTCAGAAACCCTTGTTATTAGCGACACCGGTGGCCATAAAGTGAACTGCAGGCAGCCACTTATTTACAAGAGACTGAATGTGATTCAAGGCCCCGATACACTCAATATTTTTTCATTCTAGTAAAAAGAAGTTGGAAACACCTTTGCAGCGATAAACTGCAGAGTTAAGAGCATGTGTGTAACCGTCACATCCTTTTGATTTTCCCGGCAAAAACGTCCCGAGTTTTAGTGAAGGACTTGAGACGTTTTTGCTGGGAAAATCAAAAGGATGTGACGGTTGCTTTTTTTTAAAAATCAGTAAAGGCTTTCATAGACAACCTAGGAAGTCACACATTGGCAATAAAAAGGCGATTAATACATGGAAATTCTTACATGTATAACCCTTTAATGCTTGAATTGATTATTTTTATGATTTATTTCTTGTCTTGTATTTTTTTTATGATGGTTAGCAAGTTCTTTAGTTGCCTTTGAGTGTTTTTGTATAAACAAAATGCATTTTTTTATTATTATTTATCACTAGCAGCAGTGAGTATTGATCCAGTCATTTATATTTCAGCATGTTGACTGTTTGTGTGTGTTTTGTGTTTCGGTTGGAGCCGCATGTGTTTTGCCTCTGCACATAATTCGAGCTCAACCACACGATGACGTCACAGAAAATACCCCCCTTTCAAGCCAGTGAGCGCTCGGCTCGGCTCTTCCTCTTTTCCACAGACAATTAAAAACCACAAGCCTCTGAAGCCCCTCTAATGAGAGTCTAATTCTACCCATGATGCAAAGCATGTTCTCCTCCGTACGACTCCAGATGCCAAACACTTTTAGGAATATGTTACTATAGCTGTTTACGTGCAAAGACCCATATGGAGTCGAAAGACACATCCTGCACTCTTTTATATACGAATATATTTATATGAATAATAAATGCTTTTTATTTTTCCTTTTTCCTCTGATATCAGATAAAAAAATTGAGAATGGTCTGGAATAACATACCACTTGAATGATTTTGACATTTTGTTAATATTTTAAATCAGATTTTATTTCAATTTTAGTTAAAGTTTTAGTAATTTATTGCATTTTTGTCATTTTTATTAGTGTTTTTGTATTTTTATTAAGTTTTAATTTCAGTTATTTTAATACTTCAGCTTAATGAAAATGAGAAATAAAGTAAGTTTGGTTTTTCTGTTTTATTTTAGTGAATGTTTATTTTATTTCAAGTAATGCAAATGTTTTTTGTTTTATTGATATACTATTAGTTTTGTTAATATGTAAAAGATTTTTTTCATTTATGGTTAAAGTTTTAGTAATTTTACTGTGTTTGTCATTTTTATTAGTTTTTTCAATTAAGATTTTTATTACGTTTTAGTTATTTTAATACAACTTAAAATTATTTTTTTTAGTTAATTTTATTTCAATTAGTGAACATGTTTTTTATTGATATACTAGTTTTATTAATATTTTTAATTCGATTTTTTTCATTTGAGTTAATTTTAGTAATTTTGCTGTTGTCATTTTTATAGTTTTTTTTTTTTAAATTTGTATTGTTTTATTTTAGTTTGTTATTTTAGTACTTAAACCTAAACTAAATGAAAATAATAAATAAAATGTTTTATTTGTATTTTATTTAAGCTAATGCTTACTTTATTTCAAGCAATAAAAATGCTTTTTAGTTTTATTGATATACTACTATAGTTTTGTTAATATGTAAAATCAGATTTTTTTTCATTTATGGTTAAAGTTTTTGTAATTTTACTGTGTTAATCATTTTTATTAGCTTTTTAATTAAGATTTTTATTACATTTTAGTTTGTTATTTCAATACTTCAACTTAAATAAAATGAGGTTTTTTTTTAGTTATTTTAATACTTAAACCTATGGAAGAGGATTAGGGCCAAGCAATAATAAAAAAATAAAACCATCTCGAGATTAAAGTTGTTAAATTTCGAGAAAAAAGTCAAGATAAAATGTTGAGAATAAACTCATTAAATTACGAGAAAAAACTCCTTATATTTAAAGAAAAAAGTTGAGATAAAATGTTAAGAATAAACTCGTTAAATTACAAGAATAAAATCGTTAAATTTCAAGAAAAAAGTCGAGATAAAATGTTGAGAATAAAGTCATTAAATTACAAGAAAAGTCATTAAATTACGAGAACAAATTCGTTAAATGAGAAAAATGTTAAATTACGAATTTGTTCTCATAATTTAACAACTTTTTTCTCGTAATTTAATTACTTTATTCTCAATATTTTATCTCGACTTTTTTCTCGAAATTTAACAACTTTAATCTCGAGATGGTTTTATTTTGTTTATTATTGCTTGGCCCTAATCCTCTTCCGTATAAACCTAAACTAAATGAAAATAAGAAATAAAATGTTTTATTTGTATTTTATTTTAGCTAATGCTTATTTTATTTCAAGCAATAAAAATGCTTTTTTAGTTTTATTGATATACTATTATAGTTTTTGGTTAATATTTTGAATTTGTTATTTTAGTTTAGTTCAAGTTTTAATAAAAACACAGCAAAATCCCTACGTTTAACTTCTTAGTTTTAGTAATACGCTGAAAACCGTCCCTTTAAGATCCTACTAAAAACCAGTCACTCACAGTCTCAGCAGGCAATAAACACACACACACACTCCTGTTACCAAAGATTTTTAATGGAGACCGCCATTATGAAAGTCTTCATCATGAAAAACGCTCATTTATAAAACAAACATCACAGTTACTTCAGCCTTCAAATGTTAAAAAAGAACAGAGTGAATAAACTATACAAGCAAACGCACGTCAAATCATCACCCGAGCTACACGTGACATAAAAAGAGTCCTGTTAAATTAAAAATAGGTTAATAGTAGATGTGAGATACCTGCACAGAAAGAGAAAATGACCACAAATGACATTAATAAACAAGAAAAACAGCATCCACAGGTGAGACATGATGAATATTCATGCAACATCTGGTGATGTTTTCAGTGAAGTTCCTCACAGTGTGTTTCAGTGGATTTGAACTGTTGAATAGCGTCGGTCGAGAACAGTTGAAACCCAACGTGGACGTCCTGATGAGTGTTTCTCAGATGAACTCTCCTCTGAACGGAAGCCCGTGGCGGTTCTGCTGTTGCCAGCGGTGACGGAGACGGCAGAGAGTTGAGTCTCTCAGGTCCTCAAACTCAGAGAAGCCCAACTGATTCAACAGCTCATAAACTCCGGCCTGAGACGCCACCTGAACACAAAACACACACGATTCAGAGAACGTTCATTCATTTTTGCACCAGATTGTGTGTCGTTCCTCTTCCTGTCATTCAGTTTAAATGTGGCCGATTCTGACACACAAAGACAAATCTTAAATTCGTGGACACGGCTGTCGTTCGGCCGGTGAACTGGTGACATCTGGTCATGACGGGGTGAAGGAGCGATACAGAGCAGCACAGCGGGACGGGTTTACTTTAGCTCTGTTGACACAAGCAGAAACTGAACTAATAAAACTAGAAGAAGAAAGTCAAGATCACTGAATGAAAGAAGAAACTACAGGAGTCACGACCCTCACAGAACACTATCTATCCATCCATCCATCTATCTATCCGTCTATCTATCCATCTATTCATTTATCTATCATCTATCTATCTATCTATCTATCTATCTATCTATCTATCTATCTATCTATCTATCTATCTATCTATCTATCTATCTGTCTATCAATCAATCCATCCATCCTGTGTCTGTCTATCTATCTATCTATCTATCTATCTATCCTGTCTGTCTGTCTGTCTGTCTGTCTATCAATCAAGCAATCAAGCAATCAAGCAATCAATCCATCAATCAATCCATCCATCCATCCATCCTGTGTCTGTCTGTCTGTCTGTCTGTCTGTCTATCTATCTTTCTATCTATCTATCTATCTATCTATCTATCTATCTATCTATCTATCTATCTATCTATCTATCTATCTATCTATCTATCTATCTATCTATCCTGTCTGTCTGTCTGTCTGTCTGTCTGTCTGTCTATCTATCTATCTATCTATCTATCTATCTATCTATCTATCTATCTATCTATCTATCCTGTCTGTCTGTCTGTCTGTCTGTCTGTCTGTCTATCTATCTATCTATCTATCTATCTATCTATCTATCTATCTATCTATCTATCTATCTATCTATCTATCCTGTCTGTCTGTCTGTCTGTCTATCAATCAATCAATCAATCAATCAATCAATCAATCAATCAATCAATCCATCCATCCATCCTGTGTCTGTCTGTCTGTCTGTCTGTCTGTCTGTCTGTCTATCTATCTATCTATCTATCTATCTATCTATCCTGTCTGTCTGTCTGTCTGTCTGTCTGTCTGTCTGTCTGTCTGTCTATCTATCTATCTATCTATCTATCTATCTATCTATCTATCTATCCTGTCTGCCTGTCTGTCTGCCTGTCTATCTGTCTGTCTGTCTGTCTGTCTGTCTGTCTGTCTATCTATCTATCTATCTATCTATCTATCTATCTATCTATCTATCTATCTATCTATCCTGTCTATCTGTCTGTCTGTCTATCTATCTATCTATCTATCCTGTCTGTCCATATATCCATCCAGCCATCCATCCAATCATCCATCCATCCAGTCTCTGTCTGTCTCTCTTTCCATCCATCCATCCATCCATCCATCCTCTGTCTCTTTCCATCTATCTATTCATCCAGCTTGTCCATCCATCTTGTCTATCTATACATCCTATCCATTTATCCATCTCTATCCATCCATCATCTATTCATCTGTCTGTCCATCTATCCATTTATCCATCTTGTTTATACATCTTGTCTGTCTGTCTGTCTATCTATCTATCCTGTCCATATATCCATCCATCCATCCATCCTGTCTATCCATATATCCATCCATCCATCCATCCATCCTGTCTATCCATATATCCATCCAGCCATCCATCTTGTCTATCATCCGTCCATCCATTCATCCATCCATCCACCCATCCGTCTGTCTGTCTATCCTGTCTGCCCATATATCCACCCACCCACCGATCCAACTAGTAACTCCCTAGCAACTATGCAAAGCACCATACAAACAGCTTAGTTTAATATAAGCTTCAAACTTTAAGACTTTAATCTGTGTTAAACTTGGTCAAATCAACATTCACAGTTAATTTTGACAAACGTTCCTCTTCCAGTCACACACAGTTAGTATCTGTGGTTATTGTCAGTCTGAGAGCTGTAGCTGTGTTCTTGTAGATCGTCTGGCCTGTTTCTAGGCAAACCGAATCATAAATGAGAGTTTATTCTGAGACGCACAGCTGGATTCAGGTATTAAACACTCGAGGTACCCATGATTCCCTGCGTCAGGTGCCATCGGGATCTGGACCGACTCCCACCGGCAGCTATAAAAATAACAAACACTGGACACAAAGAGGAAAGAGCGCAGACAAACACTGGACTGCAGTAAAACGACAGATGTTATGAGCGCAGAACACCATCCATCATCCTCTGCTGCTCTTTAGTGAGAGAAATCCTGACAAACACACCATATTAGCAGCTGTAAATCTCCTGACGGACACACACAGAGTGATACAGTGAGAATATCACCTCAAACACCCATCACATGACCTTAAAGGAACAGTTCACCAAATAAAGTCACTGTAATGAAATGCGTTCCTCAGTTTGTGAAGAAAAATACAGGGTTGAAATGACACGAGGGATTTGATAAAACGGACTGAACTCGAGTTTATCAACACTTTATATGAGACAATTGCTCATAATTTACAGCTTTAAATTGAGCCAAATGACTTTCATCCAGGTCCAGATTTCCCCATCCACATGAAGAAAAATGCAGCGCATTTTCACAGAGATCTTTCCCTGTTTTTATAATGCAGGAATGTCTTCAATACGGTTCATTCCACTTCAAAGATCCAGAGCCGAATCTGCCACTCACAACACGCGCTTCACTGCAAACGGGATCAACATGGGCTTTAAACGCCATTCAGTGAGTTACAAAACAAAATGATCTTATTACAGGATAAAAATAAGGACACATGCACAGCAAAAATGACGGCTCTGTATCTGAAGCTGTAATATTACTCTTTACCTTGTACTGTTTACATGCCAACAGTCAGAACGCCAAAATAAAACCATGCGTTCGTTGATGATGATGACAATTATTTACCTCTTGAAAATATTTAAAGAGACCTATTCTATATCTTTCTTTTGAGCATGAAAAACTTCCTCTAAAGTCCCTCCAGCAGGAGTTATTCCCTGAAACGCCTCTATTGTAGTCTTGAGTTTTCTTCTGGGAACGAACACGTCACAATATTCCTCATTTAAATAATTCCCATCCAAAACAAAGGGGCGGGGCCTGGTTGAGTCGACAAGGGGCGGGACACATTTAAATAGGCTTCGAATCTTCTGCCATCGTCTTGTCAGTCAGCTCCTCACTCTTGTGATGAATGAAATCTGACTCCTGCTGCTGATCTGTGCTGCGACTCAAACACACGCTTGAAGCGCTTGACCAATCACAACACACTGCTCCAGCCGACCAATCAGAGCACGTTGTGCTTTTCAGAAGGAGGGGCTTCATAGAGACAGAGCGTTACTGACAGACTGGGAAGAGAGGAGCAGCAACAATGAGGAAAATAATCAACATTCAAGTAGGAAAACCTGTTCTAGTAGAGCCAAAAACAACATCAAGACTTTGTAAAAGCATAACATGACCTCTTTAACCCTTTTGCGGTCTTCGTTTGGGGTGTACACTCAGGGTCTTTGGGGCAACAAAATGTAATTTTGTAACAAAATAATTGTTTGTTTTTAAAAAACAAAAAACAAAAAAAACAACACAAGTAATTTTACTCTGTTTATTAATGTTTTTACTCCACATTTGTCAAAAATCATATATTTTTTAATTTATATAAATAAATTAAAAAATATTTTTTTAAATAGGTTTTTATACAAAAACAGCTTTTTATGTAAAATTCACTTTCTAAAGACCCACATTTCTAACTTTCATTCATGGGGATAACATGGATAATTTGATAATTGGTTTAATATAAGATTTTTGCCCATCTTTTGGAAAATGCAGTTTTAAAAGTACAAAATTATCACTTTATCCAGCAGATGGCAGCAGAGCTCCACTATTTGCTGTCTGACTGACTGAAAGACGTCTTTTCACAAGTTTTTTCAGTTGGATTCATATCTAAATATTATGAAATCACAATTATAACAATAAATGTTTACTATTTTTTTTGTACTGAAAAAAAAAAAGTTGTTTTTCAGTTGTTACATTATGAGACCCCGCTTAGAAAATGGAAAAAAAATCATCCTCAAAATCCACATTGTTGAAAAACTTATTTTTTTTCAGTACAAAAAAAATGAGTAAACTTTGACAAAAAGTTATTTTTATTGTCATAATTGTGATTTCATAATATTTAGATATGAATCCAGCTGAAAATACTTGAAAGATGTCTTTCAGTCAGTCAAATAGTGGAGCTCTGCAGCATCTACTGGATAAAAGTGATCATTTTTTACTTTTAAAACTGCATTTTCCAAAAGATGGGCAAAAATCTCACACTAAACCATGTCAAATTATCCATGTTATCCCCATGAATGAAAGTTAGAAATGTGGGTCTTTTATAAAGTGAATTTTACATAAGCTGTTTTTGTGCAAAAACCTACAACAAAATATTTTTTAAATTTATTTATATAAATTTAAAAGATATGACAAATCCTCCAAAAACTGCACAAATATGAAGTAAAAACATTAATAAACAGATTAAAATTACATTTGTTTTTTAAAAAAACAATTGTTTTGTTACAAAATTACATTTTGTTGCCTGGGGTCTCTGGAGACCCCAAAGACACTGAGTGTGACTTTTTTTTCTACACTAACATAAAAACAAGATATCACTCAATTTTTTTTTTTAATTTGTATATCTATAAAGTGTTAACCACTGTACAAAGTTTCATGTCATTTGGACAAAGAGAACTTTTTTTTTTTATTTTAGCAAATGTTGTTGGGGGTCTAAAAAGACCCCAAAGACCCTATAAGGTTTAAGAACAAAAAATTACTAAAATGACTCAAGTATTAAAAACGTAAAGAACCATCAAACTTTCTTAAGAACCACTGAATTCATCCAAAGAGACTTAAAAATGATCATCAGTTCAACACGAGCTATTAAGAGGAGAATGACATGACGACACACAAAGCTCTTTTATCTGTTATCGGTCAGCCATCCACGCCGGAATGAGCCTTTATTATGTCTAATCGCTGCGCGGCACATTGGCTCTTATCTGAAGAACTGAAAGAAGTAAATGGACTGAGAAGATCCTCTCCACACTTACACTCTTCATCAGGGTTCTGTCTCTGTAATCAATTAAAAAATAGTTATATCACCTGCACAGACTAGAATAGCATCAAACCAATTCACTGATGTGATTTAAACAAAATTAAAAATATATATAATTTCATTAGGTCATTAAATATGATATTGTATAATATTCAATATAGAAAATATTCAATAAATTGTCCATCCCAAATTTTAAGCATCATTGAGAATGATAAATTATAGTTTTCTATTAATATTTTGAATTATATTTTATTTTTACATTTTCTGTTTTCATTTTAATTTTAGTTAGTTTTAGTAATTTTGTTGTGTCATTTTTTTATATACATTTATTTTAGTTTTAGTTATTTTAATACATCAATTTAAACTAAATAATAATTAGAAATGTTGCCTTGGAAATTACATTAAATAAATTTTTTTTTAAAAAGTACTTTTTATACAAAACGTTTTTAGTTTCAGTTAAAGTTAAAGTTATAGTTTTAGTTAATTATAATAAACCTTGACCATAATTATTTAAATATTGAAATGATTAATCCCGGAAGAAATCTCAAGACTAGACCATAATTTAAAAGAAAATTATTTTTAAAAATATTTTAATTATTTCTACATGCATATAATATACTTTGACTTACACAGTATACAAGGGTTTTCTTTATTTGTATTATATAATTTTTTCCTTTTATTATATATTAGATTTTCTGTGTTAATCTACAGTATGTTGTTGTATTTAAGCTAGAATATTCCTTTCATACGTGCTGGACTCTCGGTTATAGTCACATCAACGGGGTCAATGTTTCCAGACTGTGATTATCGATTGGACATGGAGTTAGGGTAGAAATCAGGCCGGATATTCGCTTGTGGCATGTCAGTGATGTTGACTGATGAGTTAATCAGATTGCTCTAGGTTAGTTTAGTTCAACTGAACATGTTTTGAACGATGGTTGGTTCATCTGAAACAAAACACTGCGAAACAAAACCAAACTAAAGACCTGGCCTGTTTCCATGCTTCATCAGTCGCTGAACTGCAGGACTGCAAGAGTATAGAAAGGCATCGGGGAAAAGCGCACTGTTCCGCGCAGGGGGGAAACACTCATTTGTTTGGAATGGCAGTAAATTCCAGACTTTACCGTGAGCCACAGCTGGCCTCAACACACACACACACACACACACACACACACACACACAAGCAGAAAACGGCACACAGGCCTCGCGAAACCCGACGTGTGAAGCAGCGGCCTCGGTGATGCTAGAATAAGCTTGTAAATTCCAGGGTACGCATCCAAATGAAGCGATGGCTACGGCTCGACAAGCACAAATTCACACGGGAGAAGAGGATCCGCCACAAAACATTCAACAGCAGCTTCTCAGACAGCTCAAACAGCTGGACAAATGCACACAATGCATGCAAACCTTTGGTCTCAGATCTCACTGAATCATCACTTCCTGTTCATGAGTTAAAGGATTAGTTCACTTTTAAATAAACTTTTCCTGATAATTTACTCACCCCCATGTCATCCAAGATGTTCATGTCTTTCTTTCTTCAGTGGAAAAGAAATGAAGGTTTTTGATGAAAACATTCCAGGATTTTTCTCCATATAGTGGACTTCAATGGGCACCAAACAGTTGAAGGTCCCAGATGAGAAATAAGGGTCTTATCTAGAGAAACCATCACTCATTTTCTGAAAAAAATTGAAAATTATATAAGTTTTAGCCATAAATGCTCATCTTGAACTAGCTCTCTTCTTCTTTACTAGAATTCCGGCAGTGTAGACACTGCTAAGTGTATTACTGCCCTCCACAGGTCAAAGTTTGAACTAATTTTTATATGCAATATGCTAGTTCAATAGTATATAACAATTAGTTCAAACGTTGTCCTGTGGAGGGCAGTAATACACTTAGCAGTGTCTACACTGCCGGAATTCTAGTAAAGAAGAAGAAGAGAGCTAGTTCAAGATTAGCATTTATGGTTAAAACTTATAGAATTTTACTTTTTTTTTTAGAAAATGAGTGATGTTTTCTCTAGATAAGACCCTTATTTCTCATCTGGGACCTTCAACTGTTTGGTGCCCATTGAAGTCCACTATATGGAGAATAATCCTGGAATGTTTTCATCAAAAACCTTAACCCTCTGGAGTCTGAGGCTGATTTGGGGCCTGGAGAAGTTTTGACATGCCCTGACATTTGTGCTTTTTTCAGTTGTTCATAAACATATTAATGACACAAGTGTCATTACACTGTATTCAGCACAAACTAGGCTACCATAATATGTGAGGAACATGTGTGTACATGTTTGTGTTTTTGAAGGAATAACGTTTATGCGTGGTTACTGAAAAAACAAAAAACTTAAGTCACTGATATAAGGCCAATAAAAGTATATTAAATCTGTGTTCACAAGACTTTTGGGTATTGAAGGTTGTAGACTAGAGTTTTTGCTTCAAAATTATGTAAAAATTATGCTGACTACTCTTTCATTTATAACAATATACTGATTTAGTTTTTGTAAGACACTTTTTGCCAAGAAACACGGTATGCGAGGAGGCGTGAATCTCCATGAATAATGGCTCATTCTCACCTGTGAAGACAAAAGAATTGAATAGTAATGACCTGAAAAGACTTGCATATTAATGAGGCATTTCAGTCAGGTAGGCTGTGAAAAAAAACTTCTGTGATGTCTCAAGCTCATCATGGTATATGAAACATACAGAAAAATTTTATTACAATATAATAAAATTATATTATATAATATTCATTGTTATCTCTATGAGCGCTGGTGTTTGCAATTCATACTGCAGCCGGAGGGCGCTCTCTGTGCATTTTAGTCCACAAATTCACCTAAGAAGAAGACGATATTCCATGAATGGTGTTTACCAATTCATACTACAGCCGGAGGGCGCTAAAGAAACAAAAACTCACTTAAAACTTATCAATAGAAGAAAACAAACAGGAATTTACTGAATGTCTTCCAGAGATCGCTAACCATGGCTTTTTCATCCAGATAAACAATTTTCAAGGCAATAAATACACGATTGAGATGATGAATGCATGTGTTGTCTCTGAATTTGCCTGTGAATAGCGCTGGCTCCGTGGGTGTGGCCGCATTAGTGGGTAATGAGCTGAATCACGGACTTCTGACATGGCTCTCTTTTCATACAGATTACATAAACACAGAATGTTTGTTTTCGATTTGACTTGCACGATTTAAAACCTGACATTTCAACGTTTTGTTAGACATAAGTATGAATTTTTTGTGATTAGTATTCACTAAGTTACACTTCATTTTCTGAGAACTATCAGATTGGACTTCGTTCAGAGGGAGATGAGAGATCACGCATCATGTTAGTTTTCTTTATTTTACAAAAAGCACAACATTTTGTTTTTACTCTGAGTGTATACAAATAAAAGGAGATATTCTATAGTTTCAATTGATGTATTACTTATGTTTCTATGACAAAAAATGACGGAGTATTTTAAGTCTGTTTTGCTGCAATGTGAAAAAAAACCTGCAAAACGCGCCGGCGCGTTTTTAGACCTCAGAGTGTTAATTTCTTTTCGACTGAAGAAAGAAAGACATGGACATCTTGGATGACATGGGGGTGAGTAAATTATCAGGAAAAGTTTATTTAAAAGTGGACTAATCCGTTAACATTTAAACTTCACAGAGGTTTGTGATGGACTTTCAAAATCATTCTAAATAAAAAGTAGGGATGCACCAATACAATTTTTTAAGGACCGAGTACGAGTACCAATACTTTATTCAAGTACTCACCGATACCGATACCTATACATTTATTTATTTCTCTCTCTCTCTCTCTCTTTTTTTTTTTTTTTTGGTGATGTTGCAGTTTTCCAAGCACAACACAGTGAGACTACTGAATGTAGGACAGATTCTTTATTATTACTCTAATGAAAAAAGTAATAATTTTATGTGCTTGTCACAAACTTAAAGAACAAAAATTTCACAGTGTCCAATAACCTTCAAAGAGCATAATTACCTATATATATATAATTGCTGTTATATAAAAAGAAATGTACAAACAATACAACAAATACTATAGAGATACAAATGAAATAAACTTGTTTTTCAGATACAGTAGGTTTATTTACCATATATACATTTATTTAACATATTTTGTTGTTTTATTAACATTAATGACAAATATAGGCTACGGTCCCTTTAAGACCAAATCCATGGATACTGACACACATCCTGTTTTCACCCAAATGTTTACGTCCACTTAAGCCATAACCGACTGTATTTACGTGAGATAATCCACACGATGGACATATTGACAACTATGTGTGCATTTGACCATTCAGACGCAAGGGGAACCGATCTGAGAGAACTGGGATCATGTGCGAGAGAGAGAGCGCTTCTGGTCTGTGTCAATCAGCGCGATTTCGCCTATCCCGCCTTCACTAATCGATAACGAATTGTGATTGAAAGCCTGCAGTTCGCAATGTGTGGGTTGTCATCATTAATTTTGAAGTATTTCCACACCTCTGAGGCTGACATTGTTTCTGCTGCTGCCGTCGGTGTCTCTGTGCACGGAAAATTCTGTTAGTTACATCACATGAGGTATCAGTCTTTTATGGAGTCAAATTAATGCCTTAAAGTTTTGCACAAAAATAAAGTTTTGCAAAACACAAAAAAGAATTGAGCAATAAAAAAATGTTTTGCAAACAAAAATAAAGAATTGCAAAGGAAAAATAAAGTATTGAGCAGAAAAAAAAAAAGTTTTGCAAACAAAAATAATAAATTGCAAAATAAAATAAAGTAGTGCAAAAATAAAAATATAATCAATTACAAAAATCAATGACAGCTGTAATCCTATTTTATCTTTGCCAAAGATTTTTCATGCTCAAACCTACTAAATCATTTGCAACGCTCATTTTATTCTGCGTTTCAGTCAAGCGTGCGCTCACGATACCGGCTTTCGTTTGCGCTGCACTGTTCTGTGCGGATCTCTTTATGGCACTGGTTTGACGTGGGGGTGGAGTCAAGAAACGGGGGCACGCCCCCGCGAAATGCATTGGAGGGGAACGTAATCAGCGACAGGTGAAATAATTCTTTGACATGGTTAAAAATAATGAATGGTTTGTTTTTGTTGGTTTGTTTAGCATATGTTGTCGCCAATTACGACCCCCTCCAATGCATTTCTTATAGTAATATGACCTGTTGTGCTCTGTCTCACTGCCTGTATCCACTTTTGTGTCCTTAAACATTCGTTTTTTGGGTCGACAGCTTATAAAAACTTATTTCTGGGTTTTTTAGCTTGTTAGCTGTACACCTTGTCACACAGCAGCTTTTAGGCATTGTTCTGTTTTTTGTAATGAGTCAGAAAAGACAAGGAGGCAGCATCATGCATTACAAAGTCAATGGAGACGGTTGGATTGATTTTTCCCCCGGTTGGATTGTTTTTCCCCCGGTGGGCATGGTTTTCAGATTATAATAAATGCGCTCTGTCTCTATGCTTGATCTGTTCTGTTGCGATCTGCATCTCCTGTCGATGACGTGTTTCGCGGGGGCGTGCCCCCGTTTCTTGACTCCACCCCCACGTCAAACCAGTGCCATAAGGAGAACCGCACAGAACAGTGCAGCGCAAACGAAAGCCGGTATCGTGAGCGCACGCTTGACTGAAACGCAGAATAAAATGAGCGTTGCAAATGATTTAGTAGGTTTGAGCATGAAAAATATGTGGCAAAGATAAAATAGGATTACAGCTGTCATTGATTTTTGTAATTGATTATATTTTTATTTTTGCACTACGTTATTTTATTTTGCAATTTATTATTTTTGCTTGCAAAACTTATTTTTTTCTGCTCAATACTTTATTTTTCCTTTGCAATTCTTTATTTTTGTTTGCAAAACATTTTTTTATTGCTCAATTCTTTTTTTTGTTTTGCAAAACTTTATTTTTGTGCAAAACTTTAAAGCATTAATTTGACTCCATAGTCTTTGGTATCTGGGGTATTTTAACGAGCACGAGTACAAGTACATGAGCTTGGTATCGGGCCTAGTATTGGTATCGGTGCATCCCTAATAAAAAGGGAACAAATTTTAGAGAAATGCTTATTTGATGCATTACAATTTAACTACGTTACCATTTTGTTTATTTAAACAGGGAAAAATCTAAGATAACATCAGTAAATTATGGAGTGCAGCAAGGTTCGGTGTTAGGCCCTCTGCTGTTTTCAATATATATATATGCTTCCACTTGGTAATTCACACTGCTATGTCGATGATACTCAGTTATATATTTCAAATAATTTCAAAACTGATTTTTTCATTAAATCTAGTCTAAAACAAACAATTCAGATGACTAAAATATGACAAACTAAATGGCAAAACAATTCAAATTTGCTGTCAAAATTAAAATCTTTTGCAATGTTGGCTTTTAACTCCCTGAGGTCCGAAAACGCGCCGGCGCATTTTGCAGGATTTTTTTCACATTGCAGCAAAGCAGACTTAAAATACTCTGTCATTTCTTGTCATAGAGACATAAGTAATATATCAATTGAAACTATAGAATGTCTTCTTTTATTTGTGTACACTCAGAGTAAAAACACAATGTTGTGCTTTTTGAAAAAAAGAAAACTAACATGATGCGTGATCTCTCCTCTCCCTCTGAACGAAGTCCAATCTGATAGTTCTCAGAAAATGAACTGTAACTTATGAATACTAATGACAAAAAAAAAAAAATGACACTTACGTCTAAAGAAACGTTGAAATGTCAGCTTTTAAATCGTGCAAGTCACATCGAAAACAAACATTCTGTGTTTATGTAATCTGTATGAAAAGAGAGCCATGTCAGAATCCGTGATTCAGCTCATTATCCGCTAATGCGGCCATGCCCACGGAGCCAGCGCTATTCAGACGCAAATTCAGAGGCAATACTTGTATGCATTGTCTCAATCGTGTATTTATTGTCTTGAAAAGTGTTTATTTGGATGTAAAAGCCATGGTTAGCGATCTCTAGAAGACATGCCGTTAGTTCCTGGTTCCTTTTCTTCTTTATATGGATTTGTGGCCTAAAGGTGTACAGAGCGCCCTCCGGCTGCAAGTATGAATTGAAAACACAGTATCCAGCACTCATAGTGATGACAATAAATATTACTCCTCAGTATAGAAAATTGACATAAATATATAAGAATCCATCAATATTTCTCCAAATGTGCATGCTTTTAAGCTAAAAGCCTATATGAAATGCCATAGAGGTAACATAATTGTTCAGACACTTTGCATCACAGAAATACATTATATTTTAAAGAATATAATAGAATACCATTATTTTAAATTGTAATAATATTTCACAATATTGCTGTTTATGATGAGCTGAGACATTATTACAGAGGGTTTTTTCACAGCCTACCTGACTGAAAGGCCTCATTAATATGCAAGTCATTTCACGTCATTATTATGCAATTCTTTTGTCTTCGCAGGTGTAAATGACCCATTATTCATGATGATTCACGCCTCCACGCATACTGTGTTTCTTGACAAAAAGTGTCTTACAAAAACTAAATCAATATATTGTTTTATATGAAGGAGTAGGCAGCATAATTTTTACATAATTCTGAAGAAAAAACTCTAGTCTACAACCTCCAATACCCAGAAGTCTTGTGGACACAGATTTAATATACTTTTTTGGCCTTATTTCAGTGACTTAAGTTTTTTGTTTTTTCAATAACCACGCATAAACATTATTCCTTCAAAAACACAAACATGTACATACATGTTCCTCACATATTATTGTAGCCTAGTTTGTGCTGAATACAGTGTAATGACACTTTTGTCATTAATATGTTTATGAACAACTGAAAAAAGCACAAATGTCAGGGCATGTCAAAACTTCTCCAAGCCCCAAATCAGCCTCAGACTCCAGAGGGTTAAGCAGCAACATGACATAATGGAGAGAACTACTCAACATATTTACACATCTGAACTGTAAAATTATTAGTTGATGTGGTGGGACACACGGGGTTAATGATGAACACAAATGATCTGATCTCACCTGCAGCATCCACTGGCTGAAGGAGCGCTGCCAGGAGTCTCTCTTCTCCAGGTGCAGGTACGTGTTGAAGAGGATCAGGTACATGTAGCGCTCCAGATACAGCAAACTCTTCAGCGACAGCGCCTGGATCTCCGTCTCACATTTAGAGCTCTTGATCTGTCAGACAGACACAGATGAGAGCCATAAAGGACCAACATTCAAGTGAACACCTGATGGAATAAGTGCACTTTTACTTGATTAAAATTGAAAAGCAGTACTGGAGTAATAATCTGTACTTTTGCTCAAGTACTTGAGGAATACAGATCAGCGCTGATTAAACAATCATATAAAGTCACACTGATCTGCCTCATTTACAAGTTCAATTATGCATAAGAAAAAAAAACCCGCTGCCGGTCTCATTTATTATAATGTGTCTCACCGGGATGAGAACCAAAGCTGAACAAGAACAATTCAGGTCGTTTTTTAAAAAAATGAATTAAACTGGCTTACTGCATAATTCTGCACGAGCTCAGCGTGAGCAATTTATTCAGGCGACGGGAGATTAATTAGCTGCAATATTTAGTCTTTACTCAAACTGTTCTCACAAAAGAAACTGCAGAGCATAAAAAAGGCCAATTACAGGCACAGCCAGAGACCAAACACATTATAACAGCCAATTAATAAAGTCTTACACTTTTAGTGTTATATAAAGCCTTGTTCTGCAATAAATAAAGATTATTAAACAATTTTCATGGTAATTTAGCTTTAGCTTCACTAGTATTGGACTTTCGGTGTTATAAACTAGGGTTAAATGAGGACAGAACACTCTGGAAACAAATTGATCACAATTGTTTATCAATCCAATCCATGCATGATGCATTATGGTCTTTGTTTGATTCAATATCCACAGTCAGTCTCTCTCTTCATTTTGCTCTCCATTTTAGTGCAAGCAATTAATAAAAAGCAACCATATGCACAGACGGACGTTGGCGTTCACATGTTTATTTCAAGTATTGACAGACACATTTCACCTGAGACACGACAGATATATTAGGTAATGATAACATACAAATCGATGTTCGATCCAAAAAACAAACTGAGAGGAATAATACTCTGTAATCTTGAACAGGTTCATGTTCTGGCATCTGTTGGGCTCAAATCAGTGGATTTTGTGAAACGTCTGAAATAGTCAAAGATAAAACTATTAAAAGGCAGATGTTTGTTTGGCTTTATGATCTGAAAATCCTCCTGACAGTTAAATCACTGCAGCAGAGCTGCTGAATAATAAATCTAACGCTCATGTGATTTAAATGACCGTTGACTAGAATGACAGCTCTAATCTGAATAGTGAAAGTAAACGTCATTGTTCTATTAATCATGAACTCGTTTAGAATGTGCAGCGTCACATGATCCTTCAGAAATATGCTGATTTGCTGCTCAAGAAACATTTATTATTATTATCAATGTTGAAAAAATGGAAAGTTCAAAAATCAGCATTTATCTGAAATAGAAAGCTTTCGTAACATTATACACTACCGTTCAATAATTTATTTATTTATTTATTTGTGGAAAGAAATTAATACTTTTATTCAGCAAGGACGCATTAAATCAATCAAAAGTGGCAGTAAAGACATTTATAATGTTACAAAACATTTTATTTCATATAAATGCTGTTCTTTTGAACTTTCTATTCATCAAAGAATCCTAAAAAAATTAATTTTACACAACTGTTTTCAACATTGATAATTAATGTTTCTTGAGCATCAAATCAGCATATTAGAATGATTTCTGAAGGATCATGTGACACTGAAGACTGGAGTAATGATGCTGAAAATTCAGCTTTGATCACAGAAATAAATTACATTTTACTATATATTCACATAGAAAACAGCTATTTTAAATTGTAATAATATTTCACTATTTTTCTGTATTTTAGATCAAATAAATGCAGCCTTGGTGAGCAGGAGACATTAAAAACATTAAAAATATTTATTGATCCCAAACTTTTGAGCAGCATATACACAGTATAAACTTAAAAAACATCTTATTATTATAATGAAAAATATAATACATATTTTATATATATACAGTACAGTCCAAAAGTTTGGAACCACTAAGATTTTTAATGTTTTTAAAAGAAGTTTCGTCTGCTCACCAAGGCTACATTTATTTAATTAAAAATACAGTAAAAAACAGTAATATTGTGAAATATTATTACAATTTAAAATAACTGTGTACTATTTAAATATATTTGACAAAGTAATTTATTCCTGTGATCAAAGCTGAATTTTCAGCATCGTTACTCCAGTCTTCAGTGTCACATGATCCTTCAGAAATCATTCTAATATGCTGATCTGCTGCTCAAGAAACATTTATGATTATTTTCAATGTTGAAAACAGTTATGTACTTTTTTTTCAGGATTCCTTGATGAATAGAAAGTTCAAAAGAACAGCATTTATCTGAAATACAAAGCTTCTGTAGCATTATACACTACCGTTCAAAAGTTTGGGGTCAGTAAGAATTTTTATTTTTATTTTTTTGAAACGAAATTAAAGAAATGAATACTTTTATTCAGCAAGGATGCATTAAATCAATCAAAAGTGGCAGTAAAGACATTTATAATGTTATAAAAGATTAGATTTCAGATAAACACTGTTCTTTTGAACTTTCTATTCATCAAATAATCCTGAAAAAAAATATTGTACACAAATATTTTGTACAATTGTACACATTAAATGTTTCTTGAGCAGCAGATCATCATATTAGAATGATTTCTGAAGGATCATGTGACACTGAAGACTGGAGTAACGATGCTGAAAATTCAGCTTTGATCACAGGAATAAATTACTTTGTCAAATATATTCAAATAGAAAACAGTTATTTTAAATTGTAATAATATTTCACAATATTACTGTTTTTTTACTGTATTTTTAATTAAATAAATGTAGCCTTGGTGAGCAGATGAAACTTCTTTTAAAAACATTAAAAATCTTAGTGGTTCCAAACTTTTGGACTGTACTGTATATATATATATATATATATATATATATATATATATATATATATATATATATATATATATATATACACACACACACAAAAACGATAGCAGCATCAAATGGAATGGATAAAAAATACTTATTATTTTAGATATTTATTTAATTAATAATATACATTTGACCAATAGTAATAATGATCCTTAACTTGGCCAACATGATTGTTTTGACAGAGTTTGGTCAAACATAACTGAATATTAAACTAAATATTGAGATATGAGAATGTTTTTTAAAACAAAAATAATGACCCACTTCACATTTAACCTTTAGACCTCTTAGCAGACGCACATCTATTAAACAAGAACATCCACATGCATCATGAGAGAACAGCACGTCTGTGTCACACACACATCCTGACTTCTGACAGAGATTTTCAGTCAGTAATGATCTCGGTACAGTGAGCCGTCTGTCTGTCTGACGCTGGCTAATAACAGCTCCACGACGGAGCGCAACAGGTTACGAACCGAGCGCCTGCTTCAGTCTGTGATGGAGAGCGGGTCAAGAGCGCCAGAGCATTCTAATGAAGCATCAGCGAGATCAGCGGAGCCCTGGAGAGCTGCTTCAGCTGGAGGAAGAGATGTCTCCTCAGCCTCATTAATCGCTGAGAGGCTTTAGAAATCCCGATTGATGTGCTTTTAAGTAGTTCATCATTACTATTACCGGCACGAGGTGATGCAGTTACGAGCCACCCGCATGAACAACACAGTTCTGCCATGTCTAATCATGATGTAAAACGTGTATGATTTTCCAAACCAAACAAGTGATTTAGGACGGTGACCAAGCTGCTCTTCTCAAATCTAAAAAAGGTTATTGCATGCCTTGAAAAAAAATGTATAGAATATAATACACTGTTCACATGGACTTCTGTGGTAATAGGCTGTTTTTTTTTTTTGCCATGCCATATGACAAAATAATTTTGTTCCTACGAATTAGGAAAAAAAAGTATAGTTTTGTGCAACACGATGGAGACAGTATTTTAATTTTTGGGTTGCAATCCTAATAAAGGTGAACCGTATTGAATATATATTATATAATATACACAGTACACACACATTACTGCTGTCAATAGATTAAAAAAATGTAATTGCACCATTTTGCATGACTAATTGTGATTAATCGCATACTTATCCTAAATTTAAGCCTACATCTTGTTTAACATTTATTGTCATTTGCAATAGATTCATTTTTTTTTATCACGATTAATCACAATTTTGCGTGACTAATCACTATCACATACTTATCCTTAAATCAAGCATACATCTTAACATTTATTTTGTCATTTGCAATTTACATTTACAGATTACATTTTAAAAATCTTGATTAATCACAGTTTTGCATGACTAATCGCGATTAATCACATACTTATGAAATTAAGCATAGATCTTGTTTAACATTTATTTTGTCATCATTTGCAATAGATTAAAAAAAATTATCACCATTTTCCGTGACTAATAACGCTTAATCGCATACTTATCCTTAAATTAAGCATACATCTTTAACACATTTATTGTCATCATTTGCAAGATTACATATTTTAAATCGTGATTAAATCAGTTTTTCATGACTAAATCGCGATTAATTGCATACTTATGAAATTAAGCATACATCTTGTTTAACATTTTGCCATCATTTGCAAGATGACATTTTTAAAATCGTGATTAAATCACAATTTTTCATGACTAATCGCGATTAATCGCATACTTATGAAATTAAGCATACATCTTGTTTAACCTTTATTTTGTCATTTGCAACAGATCAAAAAAATTATTACCATTTTGTCTTAACTAATAACAATTAATTGCATACTTATCCTTAAATTAAGCATAGATCATTTAACATTTACTTTGTCATCATTTGCAATAGATTACATTTTTTTAAAATCACAATTAATAACAATTTTGCGTGACTAATCACAATTAATTGCATGCTTATCCTGAAATTAAGCATACATCTTGTTTAACATTTATTGTCATCATTTGCAACAGATTGATTTTTTTATCAAGATTAATCACAATTTTGAGTGAGTAATCACAATTAATTGCATACTTATCCTGAAATTAAGCATACATCTTGTTTAACATTTATTTTGTCATCATTTGCAAGATTACATTTTTTAAATCGTGATTAAATCACAATTTTTCATGACTAATCGCGATTAATCGCATACTTATGAAATTAAGCATACATCTTGTTTAACATTTATTTTGTCATTTGCAACAGATCAAAAAAAATTACCATTTTGTCTTAACTAATAACGATTAATCGCATACTTATCCTTAAATTAAGCATACATCTTGTTTAACATTTACTTTGTCAGCATTTGCAATAGATTACATTTTTTTAATCACGATTAATAACAATTTTGCGTGACTAATCACAATCACATACTTATCCTAAAATTAAGTATACATTTTGTTTAACACATTTATTTTGTCATCATTTGCAATATCCAGCAAAGTAAAAATTGAAGGGTGATTCTCACAAACCTGTATTTTCTTGCAAGCTGAGGTCAATTTAAGTGTCTTTCCAATAAAGGACACAAGGAGACTCCAACAGTTACAGTTATAATATATGGTAACGGTTTGAAAGAGGAACAGATCGCGGGATGCGCAAGACTCTCCAGGGTGACAAAGAATTTATGAATGAGAAGGTCAAAGTGTGAAGCTGACCCCCTGGAGGTCAAAGGTCATGGGGAAGACTTCACATTGAAGAGGGACCTGATGTTAACTTCACAAACTCAAACCCAGACACTTCACTTCATCACCCTCTCAGCCGACGACATCAGCTCATGGGAACTTTTACACAGTTCTAGATTAAAACATGAAGATAACTGCTGAGATTTAAACCACAATTCATCTCAACATCTATAAAGAGGGTGGTGAACTTTATATTAGTCTCAGTCTTATTCATACTGCATGCAAAAATGGCAACTTGCAATAAAGGCAACGTTTAGTGTGATTATTGCCACGATTCACTTATTTTACAGCCATTTGGTTGCAGTTCACTTGCATCCCAACAACAGGACCAGACTGATAGTCTTAAGTTTGACAACACAAGTCCTCAATGTTTACCGCATCAGTGTGTGGTCTGAATTATAATGTGCGTTTTATCAGTCCTCGCCTCTCTGCTCAAGAGTATTAAAGTTTTCCTATACATTACAAAGCAGATGCGAGATAAACGGCTTCGCTGAGGGAGAGAAGCGCCGGTGGAGGACATGAAAACGTGATTAGGACCTCAGTGAGGATGAATTAAAAAAAAACAAAAAAAAAAAACACTAGCAGCATCAAATCAAATAGGGAAAAAATACTTTATATTTGAATAAAAAAAAGAGGGTGAGGGTGAATTGCTTTTCAAAACAATAAAATGCAATAAAAATAAAATAAATAAAATTCAACAAAAATAAAATTTTATAAAATACAAATAAATGACAAATAAATAAAACAAAATAAAATAAAAACTGAACACTATAAAATGCAATGCAATGCAATGCAATGCAAAAATAAAATAAAATAAAATAAAATAAAATAAAATAAAATAAAATAAAATAAAATAAAATAAAATAAAATAAAATAAAATAAAATAAAATAAAATAGCCCATAAAAAGTGCCCTTTACAAAAAAATAAGTTTGACACCTCTGGGTTTATGTTAGTCTATGATCATTATAATTAGCTTTAAATGGTCATTAAAAAAATAGCTTTTTGAAACAATAAAATCAAATAAAATACAAAATAAATAAATAAATAAAATTCATTAAAACATACAAAAAAATAAATAAAATGAAACAAAAATAAAATTCAATAGTAAAAAAAATACAAATAAATTACAAATAAATAAAACACAAAATAAAATGAAAATGGAATACTATAAAATGCAATAAAATGCAATGCATAAAAATAAGATTTAAAAAAATAGCCCATAAAAAGTGCCCTCTACATAAAACGAGTTTGGCAACTCTGAGTTTACATTAGTCTATGGTGAAAAATAAATAAATGAAATTGCAATAAATTGCAATAAAAATTAGATTAAACAATAAAATGCAATTATTTTTAATTATTATTTAATTATTTAAAAAAATCAGCCCATAAAAAGTGCCCTCTACATAAAATGTTTTGGCGACTCTGGGTTTTCATTAGTCTACAGTCATTATAATAAGCTTAAACAAAAGTCTACAATACGTCCTGTGCGAGTTCATTCCTGCACCATCACTACCAGCTGTGCCCTGCACTCCCAAGAGCCTGTGAATACTGAGGGGACGGGAGCCTCAAACACACACACACACACACACACACACACACACACAGTCTGGATCATGATAGGACTAATGCCTGGAAGACATGTGTAAAGAATAGTCTCCTCACACACACACACACACACACACACACACACACACACACACACACACACACACCCCGAAAGCGCCGCTGCACGTGGCGGGAAACACATTCCTTCCATTCCAGAAATAAAAAATGTGCACGGAGATCTGGCGCATTAACTGGAAGAAGAGATGATGAACATTTTAATAGCACTTTCCCAGTTACCTCACTGAATCTCATCCCGCGGAGAAAAATACAGCATGATTATGTCATGATTTATAAATTTCCACTCCAGCACTGCAGCTCACAGACACAACAGCCAGAAAAATGAATTCAATCACTCAAAAACGGAATTCCATCGGCTGGAATGCTGATAATCCGGACGGGAAGAGACTCCAGTCAGTCAGACAGACATACAGGTGCCTTCCCGTCTTATTTCCTGATACAAATGAAAGCTAGAGCTACTGTAACAGATTCACCGTCTTCACAAAACAAAGTGTTGGTAGATGTCAGATGTGTTCAAAGTTTGGGGTCGGTCAGACTTTATGTTTTTTGAAAGTCTCTCTTCTGCTCACCAGTGCTGCATTTATTTGATCAAAAATACAGTAAAAATAGTGAAATATTTTTACAATTTAAAATAGGTGTTTTCTATGTGAATATATAGTAAAGTGTAATTTATTCCTGTGATCAAAGCTGAATTTTCAGCATTATTACTCCACATGATCCTTCAGAAATCATTCCAATATGTCCATAAAAAGTGCCCTCTACATAAAATGAGTTTGAAAACTCTGGGTTTATGTTAGTCTATGGTAACTATAATTAGCTTTAAATGGATATTATAATTAGCTTTGCAAAAAAGTTAAAATGCTATAAATTAAATTAAAAATCAGATTAAACACAAAATGCAATTATTTTTAATTATTAAAAAATAAAGTAAAATAATAATAAAATTAAAAAAATAAAATAAAATAAAATAAAATAATAAATAAAATAAAATAAAATAAAATAAAATAAAATAAAATAAAATAAAATAAAATAAAATAAAATAAAATAAAACCGACCCTAAAGTTTGGGCTTGGCCAAATTTATTGATGTTTTTGAAAGGAGTCTCTTCTGCTCACCAAAACTGTATTTATTTGATCAAAAATACATTAAAAATAGCTAAATATTGTTTTGTATGTGAATATATAGTAAAGTGTAATTTATTTCTGTGATCAAAGCTGAATTTTCAGCATCATTACTCCAGTCTTCAGTGTCACATGATCCTTCAGAAATCATTCTAATATGCCCATAAAAATTATCCTCTACATAAAATGAGTTTGAAAAAACTGGGTTTATGTTAGTCTATGGTGACTATAATTACCTTTAAATAAACATTATAATTAGCTTTGCAAAAAAAATTAAATGTATAAATTAATTTTATAAATTAATTTAAAAATTAATTTTATAAATTCAAATAAAAATTAGATTAAACAATAAAATGCAATTTTTTTAAATTATTAAAAAAATAAAATAAAATAAAAATAAAATAAAATAAAAATAAAATAAAATAAAATAAAATAAAAATAAAAACAAAGTTTGGGGTCAGACAAATTTTTTAATGTTTTTGAAAGAAGTCTCTTCTGTTCACCAAGGCTGCATTTTTTTTTAATCAAAAATACAGTAAAAAGTGAATATTTTTTACAATTTTAAACAGCTGTTTTCTATGTGAGAAAGTGTAATTTATTTCTGTGATCAAAGCTGAATTGATCCATGATCCTTCAGAAATCATTCTAATATGCCCATAAAAAGTATCCTCTACATAAAATGAGTTTGAAAAAACTGGGTTTATGTTAGTCTATGTTGAGTATAATTAGCTTTAAATAAACATTATAATTAGCTTTGCAAAAAAAATTAAATTTATAAATTAATTTTATAAATTAAAATAAAAATTAGATTAAACAATAAAATGCAATTGTTTTAAATTATTAAAAAAATAAAATAAAATAAAATAAAATAAAATAAAATAAAATAAAATAAAATAAAATAAAATAAAATAAAATAAAATAAAATAAAAACAAAGTTTGGGGTCAGACAAATTTTTTAATGTTTTTGAAAGAAGTCTCTTCTGTTCACCAAGGCTGCATTTTTTAAAAATAGTTAATTTTTTTTTTTACAATTTTGAATAGCTGTTTCTATGTTAATATATAGTAAAGTGTAATTTATTTCCGTGATCAAAGCTGAATTTTATCCATGATCCTTAAGAAATCATTCTAATATGATGATTTGATGCTCGAGAAAAATTTCTGATTATTATCAATGTTGAAAACAGTTAATATTTTTGTGGAAACTGTGATACATTGTTTTTTGAGGATTCTTTGATGAACAGAAAGTTCAAAAATACAGCATTTATATGAAATTGTATCTTGTAACATTATAAATGTCACTGCCACTTTTGATCAATTTAATGTGTCCTTGTTGGATAAAAGCACAGGTGAAGCTGAACTGTCGAATGTTCAATGGTCTGAGGACAGAAATGGCACTCAATGCACAACATACTATGAATCTGAACAATGAGACCGAACAAACCTGAGGCTGTAATGTGGAAACCGTGTGTGTTTGTGATGCGGAAAGGGCACTTTATTGACGCTCGGAGATGTGCTCACATTAAAAAGGTTAAAAAGATGCCAATTATCAGCACACAAAACATGTGAAGGTGTTATTAGTCAATGATTTCTCGTCAAAGATCTGCACAAACAGAGCTTTATTTGGCCGCAGGGCTCATTTGGATCGGGAGGGTTAGTGAGATTGATTTCTCCGAGAACACAATCAGTAAACACATCACACATCTGGTTCGATAACACACTCAAACTACAGCTTCCATCAGGGCTATTTCTGGAGCGACGGACGGACATATGCTGCCAATTACAACACCGTCGAGGGTCCCGAACCAATGAATCCTCTATTGTACTCGCTGCGTCGAAGACGCTTGATTCAAGCATCATGCTGAAGAAAAAACAAAACTCTGGGTTCAAGGAGAGAGAATGTTAGCATTAACTCCTGATGAACCTCCTGACACCTTTCATTTCCTGCCAGAGCTTCAGAAAGCAAAGCAGAGCCCTCTATATGACGCTTTAAAGATGAAGAACGCCCCGTTTTGAACTTCAGAATTGTCATTTCATGTTAAAACGCTTTCTGTGTCACTAGATTATGAGACCGAGCGGTGGAAGTGCGAGCGTGTGCGGGCTGCTCTCTTTAAATCAAAGCGCTGTGAACGTGAGCCAAACGGCAGCACGCAAATCACAATCATATGTCATCTGTTTGGACCCTCCCTCTTTCCGTAGAGGAGGACCTGGAAGTGTGTGTGTGTGTCTGAGATTTCTTAATGACTTTAGCAGACTCCAGAGCACCTCCACATGGATTTTCCAACCACAAATACAAACGTGACGCAAACAGACAGCCAGAAACCATTGAGAGAGACACAACTGCAGCACACAATCAGAGCTCTGTGCCGCCTAATGACTTACACACAACATGTATGTAGACACACACACACACACACATTACAAACTACATGCAGACACATGCACACACACACACACGCATGCATACACACACACTTGTATATGTGGTTTACGGGGACTCTCCATAGATGTAATGGTTTTTATACTGTAAAGCTGTACATTTTCTCCCCCTACACTACCCCTTCCCATCACAGAAAACATTCTGCATTTTTTTAATTTAAAAAACACTGTTTAGTATGTTTTTAAAGCCATTTGGTTTACGAGGACACAGGAAGTGTCCTCGTAAACCATGTTTACGTTGTAATACCCATGTCACTATACTCATTTGTGTCCTCATAAACCATGTATACAAGAACAAACACACCATGCATACACAGACACACACATCTTGCATGCATACAGATACACACACACACCATGCATGCACATAGACACACACAACACCTGCACACACATGCAACATGCATGCACGCACACACACACACACACACACACAATGCACGCACACACACACACACCACGCATGCAAACAGACACATATACACACAAGCAACATGCACGCACAGACACACACAAACATCATGCATGCATAAAAAAATAGCATGCATAATTGTTTTTATGCACAGCATGCATAAAAAAATAATATTACAATTCAAAGTAGCCGTTTTCTATGTGAATATATAGTAAACTATAATTAATTCCTCTGATTAATTTTCAGCATCATTACTCCAGTCTTCAGTGTCACATGACCCTTCAGAAATCATTCTAATATGCTGATTTGCGGCTCAAGAAACATTTCTGATTATTATCAATGTTGAAAACAGTGCCATCTCACAGAATCATATTCACTAAAAGATCTACAAATGAGAGCGTCCAACAATCAATAGTAATAAAAGCGAGCTGTGTGTGTTGATCTGTGTGAAGAACAATGAGGGGTTAATTAAATCTGTAATTA
The DNA here is from genome assembly GCF_018812025.1 of Megalobrama amblycephala. NCBI lineage: Eukaryota > Metazoa > Chordata > Actinopteri > Cypriniformes > Xenocyprididae > Megalobrama > Megalobrama amblycephala. The sequence goes on from NC_063063.1 coordinate 34,948,298, forward strand.
TCACTGACGGGAAGAGCTGAGAGACCAATCGACTGATCCTGTGAACTCACAGAAACACACTTGCCTATTAAAAAGACATTTTCATCTTCAATAATCTGTCACATGAGCTGACAAACACGTTTCAGCAACAATAAAAATATTTCCAATAATAGTTTACTTTGTTTTAATAATAATAATAATAATAATAATAATAATAATAACAACAATTATTATTATTAAAAGAATAAGACATTAATGATAATATTAATGCTAATGTTTTTAATTAATACAGTCAAAAACATGAATATTAATACTTTATATAATATTAATAATTATAATTATAATAATTACTAACAATAATAATAAATTATAAATATTATTTTTCCATTAATAATAAAAATATTATATATATATATATATATATATATATATTCCCCATTAATACCACTACTAATTATTATTAAAAGAAAAACATTAATATTAATATTTTTGAATTACTATTTTAATTAATATGTCAAGGACACATTTCAACAACAATATTACTACTTTTTAGAAATAATAACAATAATAGTAGTTATTATAATTTAAAGAATAAACTAATGAAAATGCAACATTATTCTAAACAAGCATGCAAACTTTTATGCTATTACTGTTAAAAAGCTTTATAAACCATATATTTTCATTGGTAAATTGTCTGTTTTGGCTGAAAATGGGTTAGGTGGGTACAGGCTTGCTAAATAAATCTTAATATATTTTTATGCATATGTCCTTGAAGGCCTTAAATGCTTGAACCCTGAAAAATTCTGCTTGCAGCTATAATTATTAATATTTTTCTAATTTACTATTATAATTAATGCTGTCAAGGACAGTCTCCCTCTTAAAGTTGAAGCGTGTCATTTCAAAATTTTTCCCAGTTTAATAATATTAACAGTAGGTAAACATTTGTAGGTTGACTTCATGAAGCAGTTTTTGACCTGCAGCATCATGGTGGACAGATGTGCACACATTTCTTACAAAAAAAAAAAAAAGGTAAAAATCAACTTTTGCACAGAGATTCACTTCATCTTCAAAGTAAGAAAGAGTTTGACGTGTTTGTTCCAAGCAGATTACAAGTGAAAAGCACCTGCAGTAATACAGCAAGATTAATCATTCAGATGCAAGATGTTTCTGGGGTTTATACACACAAAATGAGTAGTTAACACGTAACGCAGCTCTGGAGAAGTCAGATCAGTTCAGAGCGTGACTGCAGACGTGACAGACGGAGAAACACTGCAGAGCAAAGGAACAAATCCATCAGGCTGAGGGTGATGAAACCACCGCTGCACTCTCATTAGTGTCACTTCAAGCTGTGGGGCGTCCTGAACAATACACCATAAAATATGGTGCGCCCTCAACACCCCGATCTATCTCACATGACCTGCTGCTCATCCGTCTGTCACAACCAAAGGTCACACACGAGTTTCATTCAGACCGATTCCATCCAGAGGAAAACACATCAATGCCGCACATGCCTCCTCCATCATGCATGCCTAAACATGTGGGATAAAACTATTAAATTCACACTAATTCTTACTAGGGCTGTCATGCGATTACATTTTTTTAAATTACACAATGTGGCGATTAATTAAATCGCACATTAAATTTGGCTGAGAAATCTCCCCTAAAAGATAAAGTCATTATTGTGTTAAATGAGAAAAGCGCCAAATAGACATTACAAAATGTAGCTTTGGAAAAAATATTTTTTTTATTTGATTTAACATAGAATTTATTACACAAACTTTTAGGCTTCAGTGGCCATGAGGGTGAATAAATGACAGAATTTTTATTTTTGGGTGAATTATACCTTTATCGAATTTCCATTAATATATAAAAATATTTTTTTTTTAAATGAAATGATACTCTAAAACTACTAGGGCTGCACAACGTGAATCGTGATTAACCCTCTGGAGTCTGAGGCTGATTTGGGGCCTGGAGAAGTTTTGACATGCCCTGACATTTGTGCTTTTTTCAGTTGTTCATAAACATATTAATGACACAAGTGCCATTACACTGTATTCAGCACAAACTAGGCTACCATAATATGTGAGGAACATGTGTGTACATGTTTGTGTTTTTGAAGGAATAACGTTTATGCGTAGTTACTGAAAAAACAAAAAACTTAAGTCACTGATATAAGGCCAATAAAAGTATATTAAATCTGTGTTCACAAGACTTTTGGGTATTGAAGGTTGTAGACTAGAGTTTTTGCTTCAAAATTATGTAAAAATTATGCTGCCTACTCTTTCATTTATAACAATATACTGATTTAGTTTTTGTAAGACACTTTTTGCCAAGAAACACGGTATGCGAGGAGGCGTGAATCTCCATGAATAATGGCTCATTCTCACCTGTGAAGACAAAGAATTGAATAGTAATGACCTGAAAAGACTTGCATATTAATGAGGCATTTCAGTCAGGTAGGCTGTGAAAAAAAACTTCTGTGATGTCTCAAGCTCATCATGGTATATGAAACATACAGAAAAATTTTATTACAATATAAAATAATGGTTTTATATTATACTTTAAAATATAATGTATTTCTGTGATGCAAAGAGTCTGAATATAGGCTTTTAGTTTAAAAGCATGCACATTTGGAGAAATATAGGATTCTCATATGTTTATGTCAATTTTCTATACAGAGGAGTTATTTTTTATTTAATATTCATTGTTATCTCTATGAGCGCTGGTGTTTGCAATTCATACTGCAGTCGGAGGGCGCTCTGTGCATTTTAGTCCACAAATTCACCTAAGAAGAAGACGATATTCCATGAATGGTGTTTACCAATTCATACTACAGCCGGAGGGCGCTAAAGAAACAAAAACTCACTTAAAACTTATCAATAGAAGAAAACAAACAGGAATTTACTGAATGTCTTCCAGAGATCGCTAACCATGGCTTTTTCATCCAGATAAACAATTTTCAAGGCAATAAATACACGATTGAGATGATGAATGCATGTGTTGTCTCTGAATTTGCCTGTGAATAGCGCTGGCTCCGTGGGTGTGGCCGCATTAGTGGGTAATGAGCTGAATCACGGACTTCTGACATGGCTCTCTTTTCATACAGATTACATAAACACAGAATGTTTGTTTTCGATTTGACTTGCACGATTTAAAACCTGACATTTCAACGTTTTGTTAGACATAAGTATGCATTTTTTGTGATTAGTATTCACTAAGTTACACTTCATTTTCTGAGAACTATCAGATTGGACTTCGTTCAGAGGGAGATGAGAGATCACGCATCATGTTAGTTTTCTTTATTTTACAAAAAGCACAACATTTTGTTTTTACTCTGAGTGTATACAAATAAAAGGAGATATTCTATAGTTCCAATTGATGTATTACTTATGTCTCTATGACAAAAAATGACAGAGTATTTTAAGTCTGTTTTGCTGCAATGTGAAAAAAAACCTGCAAAACGCGCCGGCGCGTTTTTAGACCTCAGAGTGTTAATCGTTTGCAAAATAAAAGTCTGTGTTACGTAATATATGTGTGTATAATAATTATGTATATATAAATACATGCACATACATGTATATATTTAAGAAAAAAAATTATATTTATATATAAAATATTTATATGTATATGTAATGTAAAATATATATAAATATGTATATGTATATATTTCTTAAATTTATACATGTATGTGCATGTATTTATATATACATAATTATACACAGAACACACACATATATTACGTAACAGACTTTTATTTTGCAAACGATTAATCGCGATTAATCGTTGTGCAGCCCTAAAACCTACTTTGAAACTAAAACTGCCAGTAGGTGGCGGTAAATGTCTACATAAGCAAGTCATTGAGTCATTCATTTATTTGATTCATTCAAACGGCTGATTTCATCAGGAATTAAGGCTCTCTTTATGAATGAGTCATTGAATCACTGATTCACCCGATTGATTCAGAAACGAAGACGCACAACAATTCTGCTCTGGCTTTACAGGTAATATTTTAATTGCCATAACTAATAATCGACAGCCCTAATCTTTACATTTTTATTGTTTTAGTTTTATTTAATCTCAATAGCACAAGTGAACATGGGGCGAATTTCAAATTAAACAATTTACCAAACAAACCTATTCACATTATTTCAAGTTATTCTTCCTGCAGAGCAGGAATGGCCCACCTGACACCCGTCTGCACCTGTTCACATCCAGAGAGCTTCACGTCCGCTCAGGGCCGAGCAGAACACAGCCAAAGTAAATATTAGCAGCGTCTGAGAGGAGAAATGTTGATTTTACTCTCTCTCTCTCACTCTGATGCTCTTCAGCGGACAGTATCCCACAGTGCTTTGTTTCTGCCATTCAACATCAGTCCAGAACTCTCAAAAATCCTCTGACACAAAATGGCATGACACATGAACACAGACAGAAAATGACTCAACATCAAACACTAACACAGGACGGGTTATGATACAGTATTAAAGTGCCCCTATTATGCCATTTTAAAGGCTTCTAATCTTGTTTGACAGCGAGTTGACGCACAAACCCACCTCGTTTCATTTGCTCCGGATGAATATTGAATATTTTTGAGGAATATTTTATGCTCACGCCCAAAGTGCGCCACATAAAGCTTTCGCTCAGTACTAAATTAAGTTCTTTTTCAATGCTTATTGCACTTAAACAGTCAAATACACACAAAGTAATGTCAAAATGCCGGTCTTGGTGAGTACTCATGTAAATAGTCAGTTCAACGTAAACAGTTGAGAAAGAAAACACGTGTAACAGTATATTGGATCCGTGCATCAGGTTTTAAAGTGACAGCAGCCTAATTAACCTGCAGCCAAATTATGAGATGATATTAAAAATATCTATATGGAAGTTTTTCCTCATGGTATCGATGTCAAAATTGTGGACAGTAAAAGTGCTGAGTGGCTAGTAACTTTGGAAAACCACTAGCCACAGTGGCTGGTGAGCAAAAACGTTAAAGGGGACCTATAATGCCCCTTTTTACAAGATTTAAGTCTCTGGTGTCTCCAGAATGTGTCTGTGAAGTTTCAGCTCAAAATACCCCACAGATCATTTATTATAGCTTGTCAAATTTGGGTGTGAGCAAAAACATGTTGTTTTTGTGTGTGTCCCTTTAAATGCAAATGAGCTGCTGCTCCCGCCCCCTTTCCAGAAGAGGGCGGAGCTTTAACAGCTCAACAACAACAAAGCTGGAGAATCTCATGCAGCCAAAATGGCAATTTTGTTCAGCCTTACATTGTTCAAACCGGAGTCGACACTGATGGAGAGACTCAGGAAGAAGTTACAACTTTTAGACGTTTCTGAATGGTTAGTGGATAAATTTACATAGTTGCTGTGGATTCAACTCATCAACTAGCATGTGCCGTCATGTTCATCTTTTGTGCAAGTCCAGCGTTGAATTTACACCCATGCAACATCATTCAATAAAAGATGCACAATAAAACCGAGCTGGTTTAATCGCACTCTGCATGTGTGCATTTAGACGGATGGTTCTAATTGTTCTAGTCAAATGATTTTGGCTGCCGGCGCTCATCCCTCCCCTCCACACACACACGCTTTCCGTCAGGATCTTTTTGTGTGGTGGTCTCCCCCAAATTCCTCCCGTCTGGATCCGCTCCATCCCTCCCTCTCGGTGACGTCGACTACCTTTCCTCTCAAAAGCCACTCTCAACATTCTCTTCTTTCTGCAAATATTTTTCCACACCACCGTCCAAACCATGAGGGCCTTTCTTTAGGCACTGATTTACATTTCCTTCACTTTTTACTGGAATATTTCATTGGCTGCTGGGTTCGCCTCACTATAGAATTTGGCTCCAGTGTTGGACAGGAACCTGAAACCAAAATCAGGCACTATGCACAGAACAAAATAGACTTTCAATTCAAATTATTATAACTTTTATTTTGTAATTTTGTCTTTGTCAGTGATGAGACGAGACCTGTAATTCATCCAGCAATTAAAAGTTTGTCTTGATAAAAGGTGCCATTTTGTGACATTAATGTTGTGATGAAATGGAAGTAGCGGAAGATTTTTTCTTCCACACTATTATGATAAAGTGATGAGTAACACAAGAATGAACCTCATTGGTTCTTGCCGAAGCTCCAACGTGCCGCGTAACACGAGAATGAACCTCATTGGTTCTTGCCGAAGCTCAAACGTGCTTCGTAACACGAGAATGAACCTCATTGGTTCTTGCCAAAGCTCAAAAGTGATGCGTAACACGAGAATGAACCTCACTGGTTCTTGCCAAAGCTCAAAAGTGCCGCGTAACACGAGAACGAACCTCATTGGTTCTTGCCAAAGCTCAAAAGTGATGCGTAACACGAGAACGAACCTCATTGGTTCTTGCCGAAGCTCAAACGTGCTGCGTAACACCAGAATGAACCTTATTGGCTCTTGCAGAAGCTCAAACGTGCTGCGTAACACGAGAATGAACCTCATTGGTTCTTGCTGAAAGCTCAAACGTGGTGTAACACGAGAATGAACCTCATTGGTTCTTGCTGAAGCTCAAATGTGGCGTAACACCAGAATGAACCTCATTGGTTCTTGCTGAAGCTCAAACGTGATGCGTAACACGAGAATGAACCTCATTGGTTCTTGCTGAAGCTTAAACATGTGGCGTAACACGAGAATGAACCTCATTGGTTCTTGCTGAAGCTCAAACGTGCTGCGTAACACGAGAATGAACCTCATTGGTTCTTGCGGAAGCTCAAACGTGCTGCGTAACACGAGAACGAACCTCATTGGTTCTTGCTGAAAGCTCAAACATGTGGTGTAACACGAGAATGAACCTCATTGGTTCTTGCTGAAGCTCAAACATGTGGTGTAACACGAGAATGAACCTCATTGGCTCTTGCTGAAGCTCAAACGTGCTGCGTAACACGAGAACGAACCTCACTGGTTCTTGCCGAAGCTCAAACGTGATACATAACACGAGAATGAACCTCATTGGCTCTTGCTGAAGCTCAAACGTGCTGCGTAACACGAGAACGAACCTCATTGGTTCTTGCTGAAGCTCAAACGTGCTGCGTAACACGAGAATGAACCTCATTGGTTCTTGCTGAAGCTCAAACGTGCTGCGTAACACGAGAATGAACCTCATTGGTTCTTGCTGAAGCTCAAACGTGATACGTAACACGAGAATGAACCTCATTGGTTCTCACAGTTCAAGCAAACATGCTTGAGCTTCTGTTTACCACAACTGATGCGAATGTTGACGAATGTTTAATTGTGAATAAAAGACTAAATTCAATCTGTTCTTCATAGGTGATCTTCAAAAAATTTGGACTAAACCACTCAATTCATATGGATCAGTTTTTCAATCTCTTTACGAAATTTTGAAGCGACAAAGTGGTAGTTGCGCAGACTGTCAACGGAGGGACAGAAATGGTACAAAAGAAAGTATATTGTTTTAATTAAATCTATAATACCTTTTTTATTTTGAATTGGCATTGGAAAACCATGAATAAAAGTGGTTCTGTCAGGTTTCAGACGAGAGCTGTAATTCAGACGAGCTCCAACACACATTATACAGACAGACGTGATATGAAACGGTGACAGTGAAATTATTAGACTCATTTGTGACGCACTTGTCAAACCTGTCTGAACTTTTGCACAGTAATAAACTAAACTGCTCAAGAAGTGAAGCTGCAGACTGCTGATGTCAATGGAGCATTGTGGGATGATGGATGGATAGGAGGTGATGAAGAGGTCGGAGCATGTGATCACAACAAGTTTCTTATCAGACAATCAATGATCGGCCAGTAAACGTATCAAAAACAGCTGTACTATTACAGTTCCCTTTCATTTATGCATGCATGAAGTTTATTTATGTTTAAACGTGATGGAAATTAAATACATGCATCTTAAATATTTTGTCGAGTGTGTAATAATTTCCTACAGCGTACAAATCGCTCTAGTTATCTAAACCTGGAGCTGAGCGAAAGCAACAAAGACGAGTGAAAGAATGAGGCGACAGAAGAGAGGGATTAGTGTTCGGTAGTGAAGGGAAAAACAAATCCCTGGGCTCTCCTGTGGGATCTCAGACGGGATGAGGGCCACTTTAGGAAGCAGAGCTGCAGTTCAGTTACTGTAATGACTGAACGGAGAAGGGAAAGAAAAAAAGCCAGCGGCTCGGGACAATGTGATCCATTGAGAGCAGATGGAGACGTGCTCGAGTAGCTCTCGCTGCACAAACCTGCATTGATTGGCGAGCCGCCCCTCTGAGCTTTACATAAGAGCGGACACTCGAACCGCCGAGTGACGCCTGCGACAGACCTGACCCACAAACACAATTACACACACGCACAACAACAGAACGCGCTTGTAGTCGCTCGCGTCTGTCAGTCATTAGGGTTACACAGCTGACTGCAGATCTTAATGCACGGGGAAAAGTTTGGATAAAACGCCTCCATTCTCAAACGAACATTAGAGGGTTTTTCCCAGAATCCTTCTAATGAAATCAAGGAGACTCTTGACATCTATGCAGCGTGTTTAAATAGAGACTGAAGCTGATTAGCGTCTGATTATGGGGTAATTCTCTGAAACTATTGATGGAGTGTCTCTCTGCTGCCCTCTACAGGACAGTCAGAGGCGACACAAGAATACAGACTATAAATGCTATTAGCAGTCAAGAGTTTGTACACATTAAATCTACATGTAAGAATAATAGTAAAGCCATGCAAACTGTGAAATAGCTGGGAATGATGTAGTGATAAAAATGAAAACTCGTTCATTAACCAACTTCATGAGGTGATATTAAACACTATTGAAGGTGGAACATGAGTGTATATATTTTATTTAGAATAAAATAAAGCCATAATAAATAAATAAAATAAAAAATAAACATAAAATAAAATACAATTCCGAACATATACTTGGAGTAAAATAAAATTATTTTAGAAGATTTTAGTTGCTTTATTTGATCCAAAAAAACAAAAACTACAATAAATAAAATTAAAATTAATTTAAAGCATATTTAGAATAAAATAAAATGATTTTAGACTTTATTTAATCTAATATAAAAACTATAATAAATAAAATAAAACAATAAATAGAGCATATATTTAGAATAAAATGAAATATTTAGATTTTATTTAAAATAAAACCATAATTAAAAACTCAATTTAGAACATTAAAAATAAAATAAAAAGAGTTTAGATTTCAGTTTAGTCTAAAATAAAAACTATAATAAATAAGATAAAACTAAAACAAAATAAATTAAAGCATATATTTAAAATAAAATGAAATATTTAGATTTATTTTATTTAAAATAAAATATATAAATAATATATACATTATTAATATATTATAAAATATTTTATATTAATATAAATATGTTTTTGATAATCAGGAAATTATTTATTATTTTTAATATATAATATTAAATATGTATATGTATTAATATTTATAATATATAATAAATTATTGATATGATCAGATTTATTAAACATAAATAAATAATAATAATAATAATAATAATAATAATAATAATAAAATTAAATACATATTCTTAAAAAAAAAAAAAAAAAAAAATCAACTTCTTACTAACTTGTCTCACACACAACGAGTAAAACGATTGGATGTCATGAACCTCACAAACTTCGAAGCAACTACTTCTTCTGCGGTCACTGTATCAAGCCGGTACCCTGTAAACACTGAACCAGCCAATCAGATTGGAGCTTGTTTTTTCAAGAAAGCTCTTGCCATTTTTGGGTGACAGAATCTATGAGTACAGGAGATGCTAGAGCGCCCTCTACCTGTCTGTAGGTGCAGATGATGATCTCTCGCAGGTGGTAGTGCAGCGGCGTCATCGTCTCGCTGACGGAGTCCAATGCCATGTCCACCTCCTTCTTCATCCTGTGACCGTCAGGAAGCAACCGGACCAACTTCATCACCACCTAAAACACACATATTATTGTTAATATAACAAAACAACTGCCGTTCCACGAATGCCCATATTGGTTTTGTATAATAATAATAATAATAATAATAATAATAATATTATTATTATTATAATTTATTATTATATTTTTGAAAATATGTAAAATTGATATAAATATAATTTTTTTGATAGACAGGAACTTTATTATTATTATTATTATTATTATTATTGATATAACATAAGCAGAAATTAAAGAAATAACACCAATATTTACTATAATAATAATAATAATAATAATAATAATAATAATTTATAAAATTATTATTATTTTAAAAATATGTAAAATGAATACAAATGTAATATTTTTAGGCAGGAAAAATATAATATAATAAAAGAATATAATAAATATAAAATATAAAACATAATACAAAATATATAATAAAATATAAATATATTTATAAATGTATTTAAATATAATATAAATAACTGTATAATATAGTATAAAAATATAATAAAATATAATAATAATAATAATAATAACAATTATTATTATAATTATTATTATTATTATAATAAGCAGAAAATAAAAAGAAATAACAAAGTATAATAAAAAATGTATTATTATTATTAGTAGTAGTAGTAGCAGTAGTAGTTTTAATTTAATAAATTAATAATATATTATAAAATATTTATCATTAATATAAATGCATTACTTTTTGATAATCAGGAAATTATTATTTTTAATAATAATAATAATAATAATAATAATAAATTATTGATATGATCAGTTATTTTAAAAAATTATGAATGTATATGAATGTTTATAGTCAGGAAACCCTGCAGATACTGACACAGAAAGTGAAAGATCACATGACTGTGTCATGACCGGGTCAGAAGGATTGTCGGGTCACTGCTGTTACACATGCGTCATTCACTGAATGTGGGTCAGAAATGAGACGTTTCCACTCCTGTAACTCATGGCCTGGTTTAAACTAATTACATATTATGTTCCTAATAACTTCACAGGACAATATAGCTTATTTATTACTTCCATTAAACACAAAGAGAGCTCACAATCACAGATCTGAAAGAGGACTGATCTGTCTCGTACCAATGATGGAATAAACCATGTTTCATGTTTCAAAAACCCAGAGGAATCAGTAAAACCATAAACCACAGCTGACTGACTGAAAACAGACATGGAAGGGATTTCTGGGAAGAGACACACCGATGACAGAACAGGTCTTGTTCTTGGTTTCGGACGCTCTCCAAAATCTCAAACTGCACAGACAAGAAACCGCTAAAGATCTTACTGACGACGTGTTGGAAACAGCGGCAAGATCCAAATCATGGATGGGTGGAAATCACAGAAATGTGAGACTCTAAATTCAGATGAAAACCACCTGGAGAAACTAGATGAATACGTCAGATTAGTAAAGGACGGCTTTAATAATAAATGAAATGCCACGTTACCAATGCACTTTGATTTTCTGATGCACGACATCTTTGGAAATGCTGAATATAAAGTCATTAAGCAATACTGTTTCATTAAAAATGTTACAAAAAAGTACTTGTTTATTGTAATGTATAGTGCATTGTGCAAACTGCATGTCTTGTTTATAATGAAAACTTTTTTATTAATATTTTCAGCATTTGTCATAAGTGGTAGCCTTCAACCATGCACCTATAAAACATTGAAATTAAAAATTGCACGTTAGACCAAAAAGAAAGGTCAAAACGCAGAAATGCATCACCTCAAACTCGCCCTTTGTGTATTTGGCATCAGGAACGCTTACGATTTCATCCTCACAGAACTCTGGAAAACCCTGTCAAACAGACAAAAAAGATCTTAAATACTGAGATACTAAAATGTTCCATAGATAGAATTAGCAATATAAACAATCTCAATTACTATAATATATATATATATATATATATATATATATATATATATATATATATATATATATATATATATATATATATATATATATATATATATATATATATATATATATAGGCCAATAATCAGTATGTATTGGTATATATAAAATACAGAAAAAAAATTATTTTCTTCCTCAGTATTTTTGTATTTTACAAATATTTAAACATTCTTACATCAAGAAGCATTTACTTGAGAAGTAAAATGACATTAGATATTAAGTCTTGTTTGCTGAAAAAAAAAAACATAAAAATTTAGTGAGTTTAAGCTTAAAAAAAAGAAAAAAAAAAGACTGCTAATGGGGTCAGAAAAATAAACTTAATTCAAAGGGAAAACAAGATTATTTTTCACACCCCACTGGCAACAAAAAGGTTAATAATTTTGATGCATTTTTTCAGAAAACAAGTCATTTGCTGTGTATATATATCATACATACAGTATACTCCCATAAATCAATATAGACCACACCGCAAATCTCACTGCATGATTGTTTGTATGGTCACAAAATGTGAACTATTATGGCACAGCTTTATATATAAAGTTGGATATATAAGCATGTCCACTCCAACTTTATTTGCATACATTCAAGCGATAAACACTATATAGCAAAACTCAAATGCTTGATTGCTTGTGTTGTCACAAAAAAGTAACTATATTATCATCAACTCTAATTTTTGATGTCGTCTCATACTTTTGGACCTCGATGTATAACTTCTATATCCTACAGTATGTCGTCAGTATGTGAAGCAGACGTACGTTGAAGTGCCAGAGCGTGAGGGCGGCGATCACCATAGCCGTGGTCGTCCGTCCTTTACCGTTCGAGCAGTTAAAGACGAACGCAGAGAGAGAGTCTTCAGCGAGACAAGCTTTCATGGCCTCCAGCAGCCTGTCAAAACCCTGAACACACACACACACACACAATGTGAGCAAATGAAAGAGATAAAGCAGACCAAGACAAATCACTTTCACAAACACATTTATGATGTGTCATAAAACACACAAAAGAAAGATTATGAAACTGTCAGGATGAAGAGCAATAAAACCAAGTCTGTTACAGCAACACTTCAGCCATAAAGGACAATTCTATCGTCATCATGTCATTCCTTATGACTTTATTTCTTTTGTAGAACAAAAAAGGAGAAATCTGCTCGAGAACCAGTGACGTTTGGCATCAAACCTGGCATGACCCGCCAACTTATTTAATTTAATCATATATCTGAATTATATTTAAATCTTTATCAGTGAATAATGACTTTAATTGCCTTCAGAAGATATGAAATATAGTGCACAAGTCATACGGACTACTTCACAATACTTTTATGGAGCTTTTTTTCAGGTTTCTTCAAAATGTTTTGTTTCACAAATTTGTTTTTTAAAAATGTAAAAAAATAAATAAAGTGAAAGAAAACATTAAATATTGATATGACGTGACCATTAACAGACGATGTGAATGTGACGTTATTGAAATATTAACTTAAAATCGCAGGGAATAATAAAAAAATACATTTTATCATATTATTAATCATATTTTAATTTATTACTATTTACTTATTTAATGATATTTTAATCTTTATCTGTGAATAATGACTTTAATTGCCTTCAGAAGATTTGAAAAATAGTGCACAAAATCATATGCTTCAAGATACTTTTAAGGAGCTTTCTTGACCCTTTTTGCTTGATCGTCTGTCGGGTTTCTTCAAAATGTTTCTGTTCCACAAAAAATAAAATAAACTAAAAATAATTTAAAATAAAATAAAATAAAATAAAATAAAATAAAAAATGAATAAAATAAAATGAAATACAATAAATGAAATAAAATAAAATAAAAAAATAAAATAAAATGAAATGTAATAAATTAAATAAAATAAAATAAAAATTGAATAAAATAAAATGAAATAAAATAAATAAAATAAAATAAATTAAAATAAAATAAAATAAAGTAAAATAAAAATTGAATAAAACAAAATGAAATACAATAAATGAAATAAAATAAAATAAAATAAAATAAAATAAAATAAAATAAAATAAAATAAAATAAAATAAAATAAAATAAAATAAAATAAAATAAAATAAAATAAAAATTAAGGAGTAAAATGAGACATTTCTGGGTAAAATATTCCAGTAAATTGACAGTGACTGATGAACACTAGAGGGAGCAGAAGGTCTCTCCTCTCATCAGCCTGTATAATTGCATCTGAATGGAAAGATGAACGTCATTACATCTTTAAGCTTTTAAAGCATCTTTCACCTCTTCAGTAGGAGCAGAGCATTCTGGGAAAGGGATCCGTCTGTACTGCAGCCCCTGGTGTGAACTCTTGTGATGGTTAAAGATCTCCTGTACCGTCAAACAGCTCTTGAACATCTTCATCTGTTTCTCCTGCTCCAGAGTCACTTCAAGCCATTTCTGACTTCCCAAAAGTTCTTCTTTCAGAGCCGTTTCCAGTCTCTACATCAAACACACACACACACACACACACACACAGATGCCATTCACTGTCTGGTGACACGGGTTCAAAAAGTTGATGAAATGCTAATAATTATATTGAATGTAAAATTAAAATAAATAAATGGGGCGGTCATGGGAAATGGGGCATTTCACCAATAGTCCGCCAAAATAAAAGCTTGGGGATCTTAAATGTTTCAAGTGAGGAATTTAAAGGCATACATTTTAGTATTTTAACGTGTAGTGTAAAATAAAATTATTTTTACAATTATCATCAAATATTGATTTATTTAAAAGAAACAAAAATATTTTTTTCTGATTCCATGGCTCCTGCTGATTCGAATGCACCTATCAATCATTTCCGCCATTTTGAATTTTTCCGAAATTTTGAATTTTCCCGCCATTTTGAATTTTTCGAAAAACACACTTTTTCAAACTCCTTTTAGAGCGTTTGTCCAATTTGCACAAAATTTGGTATGTAGCATCTACTCACACTCCAAGCAAAAAAGATATTAAAAGATTTTTGATCGGTCAATCCGTTCTCGTATAGCGCGTCAAACGAATTTGGCGGCAAGCATGCAAAAATGGATTTGATGCAGTATCTTCGCAATGATTTGGTGTATTGACATCAAACTTGGTATATGTCATTACAGGCATGACTTGGGGTACATGCACAGTATCATCACAGCGCCACCTACTGGTGCCGAGATAGTAAAAATGGCTATTTTTGAGTATAACTTTTGAATGCCTTGTCCTAAAATCATGAGGATGGTCTTCTTATATTAGTTGAGGCATGCCGAGTTGAACGATATCCAATTTTTTTTGGTCGACCATTTTGAATTTTATCATAAAATGTTGTGTTTTACTAACACATGAACATATTGTTACGAAACTCATCGAGGCCATGCTCTGAGAGGACCTGTAAAGTTTTAGGTCAACGCCCCCTAGTGGTCAAGAGATAATGAAATTTATGAAAATGCATCTAACATATGAAGAAAAAGTTCAACATATTGTCATTTAACTAGATTTGTTGCCTTAGTCCTATGATACCAAATTCCGTATTCTGCCATACTTACTGTCCGCCATATTGAATTTTATTCAAAACTTTTTCCTGTTTCTTTGCAAAAATTTGAAGTATTGACACGAAACTTGGTACATGTCATCACAGGCATGACTTGAGGATGCATCCAAAGTTTCGTCATAGCGCCACCTACTGCTCAGAAGTTATAAACCATGATATTATGTTATAAGTGCTTTAACTGTGCTTTTCTGCCCTTATTCGGCTTGACCGCAAAATTGCTGCTTGCAGCTATATTTATATAATTAGAGTTAAAACAATTATCATCATTACAACAATTACGCATACTTATATTTACTAAAAAAGATTCAATATTTTTTTATTTACTTGCATGGCATGCATGTGACCATTAACAGGCGATAGAGAACTTTCATCATGCAAATGTGACGTTATTGAAATATTAACTTACATTTTAATGGGTTCAGCTGACAAAAATGATAAATAAAAATTGTGAATCCCTGATCTAAAGAGATAAAAGACCTCTAGAAGGTCATTTTATCATCCAATCGTTTGAT
This sequence comes from Megalobrama amblycephala, assembly GCF_018812025.1. Classification (NCBI taxonomy): domain Eukaryota; kingdom Metazoa; phylum Chordata; class Actinopteri; order Cypriniformes; family Xenocyprididae; genus Megalobrama; species Megalobrama amblycephala. Next base: position 34,964,163 of record NC_063063.1, read on the forward strand.
AAAATCTCAGTAATGCACATCCTCGAGTGGCTTATTGCTTTAATTCAGCTGATTTAGAGGATTAATGCTGCTTGAATGATGTAAAGCAAAACCAGATCTGACCTGGATCTCCTCCGGCTGTGAGGAGAGCACACATATGTGCTGATCCACACGCGTGGGCTCTCTCGGACAGAAGATCTGACCGTTCGCCTCCAGAACCAGCTCATCCTGCAAATTCACCCACAAAACACTGCTGTGCTTCCTCTTCTCGTCCGTCAGATACGCCAGAACGGCTCCCGTCGCCTGCCGGGGAACGAGACAGAAGAAAAGTGAGCGATGGCATTAACAAAACCCCTCTTACAGTGGATTAGAGTCCTTCTGAGAACTGTTACCTCAGATGTCGGCTGCGCCATGCCGTAGATTGGCATCTTGGGCACTCGTCTGAAATTAGCCACTTTCATCTCCTTAATGGTGCTCAGAACGTCAGGCGCTAAATATTCATCTGCAACCTAGAAATGAAGCACATCCCTTCAGAAATAATACAACATCCATTCTTTTAGTCGAGGTTTACAGAGAGGGATGATGTGTGTAACTGTTGAGATGTCAAAATAATTTCCCAGCTTAATATTGAGAGATGACGAAAGGGAACAAATGATTCATTTTAATTTAAACGTGTGCATAAATATTAATATTAAGTCATATTTATTTATATAGAGCTTTATACAATACAGACTGTTTCAAAGCAGCTTCATATTAATAAAACAGGAAACTAAATTTCTGCTGTCATTTCTGCATTCAACTGTTACGTTTAAAAGTAATTGTGACTTTTTATCTTTTATCTCTAACTTTCTTCCCCTCAGAATTGCGTGATATAAACTTACAATTGTGAGAAATTCTTTATATCACGCAATTCTGACTTTATATATTTTGTAATTTTTGACTTTATAACTCTCAATTCTGACTTTATATATTTTGTAATTTTTGACTTCATAACTCACAATTCTGACTTTATAACTCACAATATAACACTCAGGGGGAAAAAAATCAGAACTGTGAGATAAAAAGTCATAATTATAACCGTTTTTTATTCAGTGGGGGAAACAAGCTTCCATAGTTACCAAAGTAATTTAAAGAAACATTATTAAAGTTAATAAGGATTTTATAGAGTATTCAAAAACATCTCAATCAGTAGGAAAAAAAATCACAAACCTCAAAATAATCAGATCAAATCTTAACTTTGACCTCCTGAAACTTTGCATCTTTACAGGATCAGTGTTCTCTGTGAAGTTCTGTTCATTTGAAACTTTGTAACATTGTGTATGTAACATCTAAAATTTGGAATGTAACTCATTAATAGAAACATTCCGTTTTCTAATCAAAGGATGAATTTGCTTAATACAATTTTTTCCCTCAGAATTGCGAGATATAAACTCACAATTGCAAGAAATAATGTCAGAATTTTGTGATATAAACTTACAATTGTGAGAAATTCTGACTTTATAACTCAATTCTGACTTTATATCTCGCAATTTTGACTTTATAACTCGCAATTCTGACTTTATAACTCGCAATTCTGACTTTATAACTCAATTCTGACTTTATAACTCAATTCTGACTTTATAACTCGCAATTCTGACTTTATATCTCGCAATTCTGACTATATCTCGCAATTTTGACTTTATAACTCGCAATTCTGACTTTATATCTCGCAATTCTGACTATATCTCACAATTTTGACTTTATAACTCGCAATTCTGACTTTATAACTCAATTCTGACTTTATAACTCGCAATTCTGACTTTATAACTCGCAATTCTGACTTTATAACTCAATTCTGACTTTATAACTCGCAATTCTGACTTTATATCTCGCAATTCTGACTATATCTCGCAATTTTGACTTTATAACTCGCAATTCTGACTTTATAACTCAATTCTGACTTTATAACTCACAATATAACACTAAAAAAAAATCAGAAATGTGAGATAAAAAGTCATAATAATAACTATTTTTTATTCAGTGGCAGAAACAAGCTTCTATAGTTACTAAAGTAATTTAAAGAAACATTATTAAAGTTAATAAGGATTTTATAGAGTATTCAAAAACATCTCAATCAGTAGGAAAAAAAAAATCACTAACCTCAAAATAATCAGATCAAATCTTAACTTTGACCTCCTGAAACTTTGTATCTTTACAGGATCAGTGTTCTCTGTGAAGTTCTGTTCATTTGAAACTTTGTAACATTGTGTATGTAACATCTAAAATTTGGAATGTAACTCATTAATAGAAACATTCCGTTTTCTAATCAAAGGATGAATTTGCTTAATACAATTTTTTCCCTCAGAATTGCGAGATATAAACTCACAATTGCAAGAAATAATGTCAGAATTTTGTGATATAAACTTACAATTGCGAGAAATTCTGACTTTATAACTCAATTCTGACTTTATAACTCGCAATTCTGACTTTATATCTCGCAATTTTGACTTTATAACTCGCAATTCTGACTTTATATCTCGCAATTCTGACTTTATATCTCGCAATTTTGACTTTATATCTCGCAATTCTGACTTTATAACTCGCAATTCTGACTTTATATCTCGCAATTTTGACTTTATAACTCGCAATTTTGACTTTATATCTCGCAATTCTGACTTTATAACTCGCAATTCTGACTTTATAACTCGCAATTCTGACTTTATAACTCGCAATTCTGACTTTATATCTCGCAATTCTGACTTTATATCTCGCAACTCTGACTTTATATCTCGCAATTTTGACTTTATAAATCGCAATTCTGACTTTATAAATGAATTCTGACTTTATATCTCGCAATTCTGACTTTATAACTCGCAATTCTGACTTTATATCTCACAATTCTGACTTTATATCTCGCAATTCTGACTTTATAACTCGCAATTCTGACTTTATATCTCACAATTCTGACTTTATATCTCACAATTCTGACTTTATATCTCGCAATTTTGACTTTATAAATCGCAATTCTGACTTTATAAATGAATTCTGACTTTATATCTCGCAATTCTGACTTTATAACTCGCAATTCTGACTTTATAACTCAATTCTGACTTTACAACTCACAATATAACACTCAAAAAAAAATCAGAAATGTGAGATAAAAAGTCATAATTATAACTGTTTTTTATTCAGTGGGGGAAACAAGCTTCCATAGTTACCAAAGTAATTTAAAGAAACATTATTAAAGTTAATAAGGATTTTTATAGAGTATTCAAAAACATCTCAATCAGTAGGAAAAAAATCACTAACCTCAAAATAATCAGATCAAATCTTAACTTTGACCTCCTGAAACTTTGTATCTTTACAGGATCAGTGTTCTCTGTGAAGTTCTGTTCATTTGAAACTTTGTAACATTGTGTATGTAACATCTAAAATTTGGAATGTAACTCATTAATAGAAACATTCCGTTTTCTCTGGTGCTAAGTCTTCTAATCAAAGGATGAATTTGCTTAATACAATTTTTTCCCTCAGAATTGTGAGATATAAACTCACAATTGCAAGAAATAATGTCAGAATTTTGTGATATAAACTTACAATTGTGAGAAATTCTGACTTTATAACTCAATTCTGACTTTATATCTCGCAATTTTGACTTTATAACTCGCAATTCTGACTTTATAACTCGCAATTCTGACTTTATAACTCAATTCTGACTTTATAACTCAATTCTGACTTTATAACTCGCAATTCTGACTTTATATCTCGCAATTCTGACTATATCTCGCAATTTTGACTTTATAACTCGCAATTCTGACTTTATATCTCGCAATTCTGACTATATCTCACAATTTTGACTTTATAACTCGCAATTCTGACTTTATAACTCAATTCTGACTTTATAACTCGCAATTCTGACTTTATAACTCGCAATTCTGACTTTATAACTCAATTCTGACTTTATAACTCGCAATTCTGACTTTATATCTCGCAATTCTGACTATATCTCGCAATTTTGACTTTATAACTCGCAATTCTGACTTTATAACTCAATTCTGACTTTATAACTCACAATATAACACTAAAAAAAAATCAGAAATGTGAGATAAAAAGTCATAATAATAACTATTTTTTATTCAGTGGCAGAAACAAGCTTCTATAGTTACTAAAGTAATTTAAAGAAACATTATTAAAGTTAATAAGGATTTTATAGAGTATTCAAAAACATCTCAATCAGTAGGAAAAAAAAAAATCACTAACCTCAAAATAATCAGATCAAATCTTAACTTTGACCTCCTGAAACTTTGTATCTTTACAGGATCAGTGTTCTCTGTGAAGCTCTGTTCATTTGAAACTTTGTAACATTGTGTATGTAACATCTAAAATTTGGAATGTAACTCATTAATAGAAACATTCCGTTTTCTCTGGTGCTAAGTCTTCTAATCAAAGGATGAATTTGCTTAATACAATTTTTGTGTCTATTGTATAATATAGTGACAATTTAATCCAAGAAATTTCGAAGTGCTGATGGATAAAGACGCTGATGTGAACACACAACATGCTCTGAAAGTTAAGCACCTCCAGACAACAGTGTGTAGCAAAGAAACACTAATTTGATCTGATTTGTTTGCTTGTAATTTAACACCAGACCAGCTACAATGGCAATTTTCATGGCAAAATGTAAAGAAAATGTAGCAAAATATGAAAAGAAAAAAAAAAAAAACTAAAAAGGTTTTTAAAGCATCTTTGATTTAAAAATAATAATCTACCTAAATCTGACATTAAAAATCACTTCATATGCATCAAGCACTCCATTAAAATGAACCTCAAAGATATTTTGTATGTTTCAAGGTCTGTTTTGATCCATGTTTGTGTAAGACGTTTGATCATGTTCCTCAATTCGGCGCTAAAGAAGGATTCAAGGCCATTGCTTAGAAAGGAACAGCCACAGAGTCACAATTTCACAATTCATCTGTTGACAAGTCACACTTTCCTTAGTAACTGTTGCGAAGTGAGAAGGTCATTTCCATGCAGAGCAAACCCACATTAATCTCAATGGAGAAACACTATATTGAAACACTATCAGAACAAAAGGACAGATAAAATACCAGTGAATCTCAACTTTCTGAAGTCATCAGCATTTTAAAGGAGAACGTCACCCAAGAGAATGGAAGTAATGTGTAATCCACACATTCAGATCTTAAGATGTCATACAATGTGTGAGGAACAGATCAAAAGTGGTTATTCAGTCCTAATTTTTCACTATGACTATGTTTTAAATGCACAAATATATAATATGCAGTGATTTAATCAGACAAATTGATGGATAATGATGAGGTTTCTCACCAGAACTCGAGCTCCTTTTGTGAGCAGGTCAGCTGGTGCTCTGAGCTCTGATTGGTTCATGCAGGAAAGGAGGCGGTACATCCAGGCGTGAGAGCACAGCCATTGGCTGAAGCTACACGCGAACGCTAGCGGATACTATAACAGAGAAGAGAAACATCATATATATGACTGACAAATTAATAAACACTCATTTGAAAACATACTGTACCTGTTCATGTAGGTAAGCGTTAAAGATGATCAGGTAGAAATATCTCTCTAGACTCTGTAGAGTTCGATGGAGGAAGTAGTCTTTAGTGCTGCTTCCCTAAAAACACACAGCAGAAAATAGACTATCTGTTCAGCTGTAGGCCGTAAATTTGCTCTGGGTTTGTGTTTCCAGCTGGTTCGGCACACAAGTGATCTTTACACAGGAAACAGAATAACTAAGTTCAGGAAAACAGATTTCAGTTTGTCCAGAGAGGAAGAAATCACTGGAGACGGACAGAATCAGCTCAGTTGATACGTTTGCAGGATAAAGAGTCTTTGTTAAGACGCCACACACACACACACACACACACACACACACACACACACACACACTCATCCATCCAGTCTGTGTAATGAAGCCTGACAGAGTAATGAATTACTGCCAGCACAGATTCAGGGCTCATATAATGAGGAATCTCTTTTTCCTGGATCGTTTTCTGATAAAACAGTTTATTGCACTATGAAACGTACTTTAATTTTCAGAACTCAAAATGTCCTGCCCAGCCTCAATTGATTTCACATGCACAGAGGCATTTACATTAGTTTGGATGTTATTAATGTTTCTGAAAGAAACTTTATTTGATCAAAAATACAGTAAAAATATGAAATATTATTACGATATAAAATTGCTATTTTCTATGTAAATATAGAGTACTCTGTAATTTATTCCTGTGATCAAAGCTGTATTTTCAGCATCATTACTCCAGTCTTCAGTGTCACATGATCCTTCAGAAATCATTCTAATATGCTGATTTGCTGCACAAGAAAAATTTCTGAATGTAGTTGCGAGCAGCAGTTATCGAGGTTCAAGCGCTTTAAGGCTTTTAAGCACAAGCGTAAAAAGGTATTATGTTTTATTAAGCAAGCATGTAACCATTTACAGCCAATACAGGCAGTTTACCATAATAAATATATGGTTTATAAAGCTTTTTAACAGTTATAGCGCCACCTATGGTCCAATCTCCATAAAAGTTGTCATGCTTTTTTTTTTTCATCTATTTTCGTAAAGTTTCGAGTTTTTGTTTTGGATTTATAGGGTGAAGTTCAACTAAGTTCAAATAAAGGGTGAAGTTCAACTTTTTTTTGATAATTTCTGACCTAAAGAGTCCATAGAATTGTATTGCACTGGTTTGGTTCTGATTAAGCGAAAAACCTAGGACTAGTTCGCAAAAGTAGTTTTTTTACATAATCACGAATATTTAAAGAATGATTCGATGGACAGCAGCGGTCCTAGAGGCAAAGTTGCTCAGAATAAGGAGTTCTACCATGTGGTACGAATGTCGTGGGTGTGTGCGTAAAAAAAATGCTTTTTTGAAAGCACATCTGAAAATTGCGAAGGTGGCTGATTTCTTTCTAATTTCTCACAGGCCTCTAGGGCCGTGAGTCAAACAGGCCCAGCGAGTTTCGTTCCGATCGTCTTCCGTTAACCTTGTCTGATAGCTGCTCAAAATTCATTGGCCGATGGCAGACATGTTTTTTGAGATGCGTCAATGTCCTCATACACAATCATGACACCTTGGACAAAGACACTGCATGCCAATTTTCAAGTCGATCGGACTAACAGTGAAGTAGATATTAGCCATTTTCATGTTTTTTTCCTGTTATAGCACCACCAAGTGGACAGTTGCCGCCTCCTTTGTCATGCGACCACAGAATGAGCTCTTACATAGGTGTGCCAAATTTGGTGAAAATATCTCATTCCGTTCATGAGCTATAGCCATTTTAGTAAAAATGGCTCCACCCATTTCCAACGTTTTGATGGCCCTTAGAGAGCATGAATCAAAATTTAAACTCTGGAGAATCTCACTGCATTGGTTTGGTTCCAATTGGGCCAAAAACCTAGAACTAGTATGCATTTTGTCCATCTTGAGCCAAGGATTCCAACGAATATAAGACACTTGAGTCTACGCCTAACGATTCAGGAGTTATGAGCCATTTCATACTTTTGACCACTGTAGCGCCCCCGTCAGGCCGATCGGGGCGAGCCTTGGTGACATTGTAGATGATGTGAGCCCTGAAAGTTTCAAGTCTCTACGACTTACGGTTTGGTCTGCCCAATCACTTTTGGGGGAGAATGCTGATTTACAACAGTTTTACAATTTTTCCAAACTTTTGACAGGTAGGTAAAGATACGGCAGCAAAAAAAAAGCTTCTTTAATTCTAGAGAAGGTGGACAATGAAAAATATGACACAGATTCTCACCTGGATCTGATAGTCCTCACCGATTCCCTCCAGCTTTTGTTTGTTCTCATAAATGGCCTCTCGAATGTCGTGCATCTCAGAGCACAGATCTATGGCGCGGTTCACCTGAAACACAGCAGGATGCGGTCAGCGGCTCATCCGAGATTAATACATATATAGCATGATGCTATTTATGACTTAATGAACACTAGATTGAACATGAGACTAAATACAAACCTCTTCCATGACCTCTTGACCTTTAGGCAGCTTACTGATGAGGGTCTGAATAACCTGGAACTGCATTTTGGGTTTGTCCGTCACATCCCCTTCAGCTCTATGAACGTGACATCTTTCACATTAAACATTTCAGCAGCAAACACACATTTCATTAAACATTCATGAGCATGCAAAAGAATGCTTTAATTGATCAAAAGTGACCGTAAAGATTCAAAATGTTACAAAAGATTCTAGTTCAAATGAACTTTCTATTCATCAAAAGAATCCTGAAAAAAACATTCCACGGTAGGTCAAAATAACTTTACTTTACTTTTCTAATATTAAAATGGTTTATTTCCTACTCCTCAAAAGTTCATCAGACTTAAAGATTTTGTTATCTCTTGGAAGGCCAAGTTTTAATATAAATTCTGACTTTATATCATGCAATTCTGACTTTACGTCACGCAATTCGACTTTATATCACGCAATTCGGACTTTACATCATGTAATTCAGACTTTATATCACGCAATTCGACTTTATATCATGCAATTCTGACTTTACATCACGCAATTCGGACTTCACATCTCGCAATTCTGACTTTATATCATGTAATTCGGACTTTACATCACGCAATTCTGACTTTACGTCACGCAATTCGGACTTCACATCTCGCAATTCTGACTTTATATCATGTAATTCGGACTTTACATCACGCAATTCTGACTTTACGTCACGCAATTCGGACTTCACATCTCGCAATTCTGACTTTATATCACGCAATTCGACTTTATATCACGCAATTCAGACTTTATATCACGCAATTCGACTTTATATCATGCAATTCTGACTTTACATCACGCAATTCGGACTTCACATCTCGCAATTCTGACTTTATATCATGTAATTCGGACTTTACATCACGCAATTCGGACTTTACGTCACGCAATTCGGACTTCACATCTCGCAATTCTGACTTTATATCATGTAATTCGGACTTTACATCACGCAATTCGGACTTTACGTCACGCAATTCGGACTTCACATCTCGCAATTCTGACTTTATATCACGCAATTCGACTTTATATCACGCAATTCAGACTTTATATCACGCAATTCAGACTTTATATCTCGCAATTCGGACTTTATATCACGCAATTCGGACTTTACATCACGCAATTCTGACTTTACGTCACGCAATTCGGACTTCACATCTCGCAATTCTGACTTTATATCATGTAATTCGGACTTTACATCACGCAATTCTGACTTTACGTCACGCAATTCAGACTTCACATCTCGCAATTCTGACTTTATATCACGCAATTCGACTTTATATCACGCAATTCAGACTTTATATCATGTAATTCGGACTTTATATCACGCAATTCTGACTTTACGTCTCGCAATTCTGACTTTATATCATGTAATTCGGACTTTACATCACGCAATTCTGACTTTATCAGGGTACCCCCAGGATCCTCCAAATGAAATTCAAGGCTTTTAAGACCTTTTTAATACCATTTTAAATGAAATTCAATGCCAACTTCGTACCCATTCTGACAGAAGTATGAGGGGAAAATGTCAAATCTGTATAAATTTTGAACCCTAGAAAATAATTAATTCGGCATATATTTTTATACCTATACTATAAATATTTTATTTATCATAGGCCTACTAAATGTAAACAGCAGTGTCTCTCTCATTGTTACAGAGTAATATAATTATATAGGCTAATACTATGATGTAATTGATGTAATACTACTAATGTAATTGATGTAATACTACTAATATACTAATATAATACTACTAATATAATACTATTAATTGCAATAGTCTGGTGCAACTTCTCACATCCAACAAGGTGCATGGAATAAAAAAAAAATAGTAATTTAGGAACAAAACCAGCAACACTCATAGATGCCATGGAGGGGTCAGAAATAAACAAAAAACTGAAGCTATATATATCAACTTTATTTTGCCAAAAAATAAAAATCTCTCATTGTTATTAGTTTTTAACATTTAGTGGAAGTAGGCTGTTTTCCTTTACTTCATGCTAGCTTAAATAAAATTAAAATCTTGCACTGAACAACACTGTACAGAACAAATACAACCCTTGAATACATTTGTACACTCTTCTGTTTCTTGACATGGTAGCATCGGACGCGTTTCGGTGATTTAAAACGACGCTCGTGACTTAAAGTCGAGTCTTTTACTGTGATTTAGGCAAGCGCGCTCATAACAGAAGCGACGCGGTTGAGAGCGCGGCTCATGGTTCATAGCAACGACAGACGCCACGGGAGCGAAAGCGCATTGGAAAGAAGGAGAAGCCGGCGCGGCCGCGTTGTGACGCGTACTAGAGAATAATAATATAATAATAATAATAATATAGCGGGCCGGATTATGTTTTATTTTGATCTCGCAATTCGGACTTTACATCATGTAATTCGGACTTTATATCTCGCAATTCGGACTTTACATCATGTAATTCGGACTTTACATCTCGCAATTCTGACTTTATATCTCGCAATTCTGACTTTACATCATGTAATTCGGACTTTACATCTCGCAATTCGGACTTTACATCATGCAATTCAGACTTTACATCTCTTTAATCGCAATCTGACTTTACATCGGACTTTCGCAATTCATTTATTCATGTAATTCGACTTTACATCATCGCAATACTTTACATTCGGACTTTACATCTCGCAAATTCGGACTTTACATCTCGACGGACTTTACATCATGTAATTCAGACTTTATATCGCAATCTCGGATTTACATCATGTAATTCGGACTTTATATCTCGCATGTAATTCGGACTTTACATCTCGCAATTCGGATTTACATCACTGATTTATATCATCGACTTTACATCATGTAATTCGGACTTTATATCTCGCATCTGAATTCGCAATTCGGACATCATTAATTCGGACTTTACATCTTGCAATTCGGACTTTACATCATGTAATTCGGACTTTATATCTCGCAATTCTTTACATCATGTAATTCGGACTTTATATCTCGCAATTCGATTTATCATGTAATTCGGACTTTATATCTCGCAATTCGGACTTTACATCATATAATTCGGACTTTATAACTCGCAATTCGGATTTTACATCATGTAATTCAGACTTTACTTTATTATGTCTCGAATTTTGAGTTTATATTCGCAATTCGGACTTTACATCATATAATTCGGACTTTATAACTCGCAATTCTGATTTTACATCATGTAATTCAGACTTTACATCTCGCAATTCTGAATTTACATCATGTAATTCGGACTTTACATCTCGCAATTCGGACTTTACATCATGTAATTCGGACTTTATATCTCGCAATTCGGACTTTACATCATGTAATTCGGACTTTACATCTCGCAATTCGGACTTTACATCATGTAATTCAGACTTTATATCTCGCAATTCGGACTTTACATCTCGCAATTCTGACTTTATATCTCGCAATTCGGACTTTACATCATGTAATTCGGACTTTACATCTCGCAATTCGGACTTTACATCATGTAATTCAGACTTTATATCTCGCAATTCGGACTTTACATCATGTAATTCGGACTTTATATCTCGCAATTCTGACTTTACATCATGTAATTCGGACTTTACATCTCGCAATTCTGACTTTATATCTCGCAATTCTGACTTTACATCATGTAATTCGGACTTTACATCTCGCAATTCGGACTTTACATCATATAATTCGGACTTTACATCTCGCAATTCTGACTTTATATCTCGCAATTCGGACTTTACATCATGTAATTCGGACTTTACATCTCGCAATTCGGACTTTACATCATGTAATTCAGACTTTATATCTCGCAATTCGGACTTTACATCATGTAATTCGGACTTTATATCTCGCAATTCGGACTTTACATCATGTAATTCGGACTTTACATCTCGCAATTCTGACTTTATATCTCGCAATTCGGACTTTACATCATGTAATTCGGACTTTACATCTCGCAATTCGGACTTTACATCATGTAATTCAGACTTTATATCTCGCAATTCGGACTTTACATCATGTAATTCGGACTTTACATCTCGCAATTCGGACTTTACATCATGTAATTCGGACTTTACATCTCGCAATTCTGACTTTACATCATGTAATTCGGACTTTACATCTCGCAATTCGGACTTTACATCATGTAATTCGGACTTTATATCTCGCAATTCTGAATTTACATCATGTAATTCGGATTTTACATCTCGCAATTCTGACTTTACATCATATAATTCAGACTTTACATCTCGCAATTCTGATTTACTTTATATTTATATCTCGCAATTCGGATTTTACATCATGTAATTCGGATTTTACATCTCATCATGTAATTCGGACTTTACATCTTGCAATTCGGATTTTACATCATGTAATTCGGACTTTATATCTCACAATTCAGACTTTACATCTCGCAATTATGTCTTAAAGACTTTTTTTCTCAGAATTTTGAGTTTATATCTTGCAGTTCTGAATTTCTAACATGCAATTGTGAATTGCTGGTAAGCAGAAGGGACTTCTTTCAAAAAACATTAAAAAAATCATACCGACCGCAAACTATTGAAGGACAGTGTATAATCAGTATAATGTGAGCGTGTTCAGGGTCTTACGGTGCTGCTGGCTCCTGTGTCGCCCGTGTCAGGTGCATCATCACCAGTGATCCCAGGATCAAACCCAGATTCGTGCGGCCGACGCCCACCTGACAGCTGAACAACAGGGCTGGAAGCGGCTGAGATGCGTCACGACTCAAAGACAGAGACGGATTCTCCTGACAGAGAGAGAGAGAGAGAGACTGTGAGCACTACTGGGTAGATTACTCACAAATGTAGTCCAATTACATGATGAAAACTGTAACAATCTATTACGCATAGATTAACATGACGGCACATGCTAGTGGATGAGTTGAATCAACTCCACAGCAACTACATAAATTTATCCACTAACCATTCAGAAACGTCTAAAAGTTGTAACTTCTTCCTAATTCTCTCAATCAGTGTCGTCTCCAGTTTGAACAATGTAAGGCTGAACAAAATCGCCATTTTGGCTGCATGAGATTCTCCAGCTTTGTTGTTGTTGAGCTGTTAAAGCTCCGCCCTCTTCTGGAAAGGGGGCGGGAGCAGCAGCTCATTTGCATTTAAAGGGACACACACAAAAATGGCGTGTTTTTGCTCACACCCAAATAGGGGCAAATTTGACAAGCTATAATAAATGATTTTGAGCTGAAACTTCACAGACACATTCTGGGGACTTGTATTACATCTTGTGAAAGAGGCATTATAGGTCCCCTTTAAGTATATTAAATTATATAGTATAGAGTAAGGAGTAACTATGGAGTTCGGATCGCTGCATGAGACGCGTTGGCAGCCCTGGAGAACAAACAGCCTTGGAGCGAGACAGGAAGTGGCCTCTCTTTCTTTTATAAAGCTGCTTCCTGTGTATCATTCTATTGGCAGGGCTAAAATAACAGCTTGAGCCCTGAGGTTTGACAGGACGCTTTAAATAGCGAGCGGACATGTTCATGAGGAGCGGGAGTTTAGATGAACAATCAAATCCATCAGAACAGACAGCCTCTATTGAACGAACATGTCACAATATTCCTCATTTAAATAATTCACGCCCCATAATATGCAAACTAAACTAGTGTGTTGAAACTGGCAGTAATGATAAGGGGCGGGACATTTCCCAAACACCAATCACAACACACTACTCCAGCCGACCAATCAGGGCACATTGTGCTTTACAGAAGGAGGGGCTTCATAGAGACAGGAACTAAACAGAGCGTTACTGACAGACTGGGAAGAGAGGAGCTGCAAAAATGAGGAAAATAATCAACATTTAAGCAGGAAAACCTTTGTAAAAGTACTCAACCTGTGGTTTCATGTGGCCATTTTACTTTCTAATCTTTCAACTCGACAAATTTGTGGCTTCAGCTTCTGTCTTCTTAAACCAGAGAAACAGGAAACACAAGACACAAGATGAAGGAAGTCTCATTCATCAGACACATGACTGGTGCAAACACACAAACTGAGCTCTAACCAGACAAAAACACCACAACAGACACGCTCGCAACTATTTACCATGGTAAAACTCACTGATATATCAGCATGGTCAAAAAAACTGGTACTATTGGTGATTATGGGTTGATAAACGGATCTGTTCGGCTAATGCACAATTTCTGTTTTTAAATATTCAACATGATTTTTGTGAATGCTGTTTGTTTTAAAACCACCAAAAAGTGCAGGGAACACAAGAACAATGTTCGCCTGATGATCTACAGACTCCAGAATATTCCATGAACTCATGTCCCATCTAAACACGTTATATATTAGAGCGCAGACGCACTTTACAGCGTCTGACGTGTTTAGATTCCACAGTCTCGGAAGATGTCAAACATTTTCAGGAGCTTTAATCACATTGGCGTGAACTGAACCGACCGCATCACAAGAAAACAATTCTGGCGAAAAACAGACAGACCCTTCCTGTGTTTCACATGACATCAGCTGACCAATACATTGATTTAGATGATATCTCAGTTATTAGAAAGGTCAGAGCTAAATATAGTTCATGGAGTTCATGTTGGTCGTTTCAGGGGAATCTCTTACCCGGAGAACGTACACGAAGATTTTGCCGTTAATATTTAATATGAATATTAAGAAAATTATGATTATGATTATTATTAAATAGCATAATTGTCTGCTTTGATCATTTTTTTAATTAATATAATTATAATTGATCCTGAGATCTGATTTCTTTTATACAGTTTTTACTATTATTATTATTATTATTATTATTATTATTATTAAATAGAATAGTATAGTATAGTATAATAATAATAAATTAATATAATTAATTATCATTACTCCTGAGATCAGAATTTTTTTAATTAGTATTAATATCATTATCAAATATGTTTCAATGCTTTAATAATTATTATAATCAATTAATATAATTATAATTCATCTTGAGATCAGAAAACAGTTTTTTACTATTATTATCAAATAGTATAATTCACTGCCTTAATAATAATAAAAACTATATATAAAAATATAGATTTTTACTATTATTTTTATTATTATTATTATTATTATTATTATTAAATAGTATAATTCATAGCTTTGAAAATAACATTGAGAAAGAAAGAAAATTTAATATAATTAATTACAATTAATCCTGAGGTTTTATAATGAGAAATTATAGAAATAATAAATATAATTAATTATAATAATTATTAAAGCAGTGAAACATACTATTTAATAATGATAATAATATTAATACTTAATTTCAAAAATTGATCTCAGGATTAATTATATTATTATTATTATTATTATTATTATTATTATTATTATTATTATTATTATTATTATTATATCATTATTATTATTATTTTTATTATTATTAAATAGCATAATTGATTTGATGATATTATAATGAATATAATTATAATTAATTCTGAGATCAGATTTTTTATTTACATTTTTTACTATTATTATTGTTGTTATTATTATTAAATAGTATACATCACTGTTATAATAATTATTATAATTAATTATAATTATAATTTATCTTAAGATCAGAAAATTTATTATTATTATTATTATTATTATTATTATTATTATTATTAGTACCATAATTATTAAATAGCATAATTTCACTGCTTTAATAATAATTAATATAATTAATTAATATAATATAGTTAATCCTGAGATTAGAAAACATTTACATTTTTTATTAAATGTTTTTATTATTATTACTATTATGAAACAGTATAATTCACGGCTATAATAAAATAATAATAATAATAATAATAATAATAATAAATAATTTAATATAATTAATTATAATTAATCCGGATGACAGAAAACATTTAAATTATTACTATCATTATTATTAAATGGTATAATTAACTGCATTAATAATAATTATAATTAATCCTGATTTTAGAAAACATTTTTACTAATATTATTAATTTGTATAATTGACTGACATCAGCTGACCTGTCACTGATTTAGATGATATCTCAACTATTAGAAAGATCAGAGCTAAATCTGGAGTTGATGTTGGTGGTTTCAGGAGCATCTCTCACCCGGAGAACGCTGACGAACGCATCAAACTCGTCCTCCAGAGGCGCGCCCTCCATCGGCAGAGGCAGACGGTAATACCTGAACAAACACAGGATCAATACATCACCACTGCTGCTACACATGTGAAGTGTGTGTGTGTGTGTGTGTGTGTGTGTGTGTGTGTGTGTGCGCGCGCACCTGTACGAGGGCATGGTGAAGCGCGGTCTCTTGTACACCTCCTCCGTCACGTGAATGTCTTCTTCACAGCAGATGCAGATCTTCTGCGGCTCTCCTTTGAAATGCTCGATGTCGTTGTAGACGTAGAACACGTTGTCATTCAGTTTGGCGAAGTCGTGAAGCTGAAAGAGCAAGATGAATGTTTTAGGAGGTGCAGAAATTAAAATGACGGAGAAAACTTTTACAAATGTGCAGTTATTAGAAATGTCATTGTTCTACTCATGCTTGTTTCATGTGTTTAATAAGAGCATTTAAAATTGGTTTTGATTTAATGACTAAAAATGTCCTGTTATGTTTTTTATATCTAATAAAAAAATTAAAAAAAAAAGTTCTTGGATGTTGGTTTCACCACTTGATTTGACTTCCATTTGCATTAAATATTTAATATTAATTTTAACAAAAAATAATATTGTTGTCATTGTTGTCAATTAAATATTATAATTAACTGCTTTAATAATAGTAGTAATAAAAAAAAAATCTAATTGAAATTTAAACTGATTTCAGAAAACATTTTTACTATTCTTATTTTTATTAAATAGTAATAACAACAACAACAACAACAACACATGTAATTAATCCTGAGATTAAAAAAATTAAAACAATATTAATTATTAGTAGTAGTATTAAATTGTAAAATTCATTGCCTTTATAATAATTAATATAATTATAATTAATCATGAAATCAGAAAGCATGTTAATATAGTTTTTCTTATTACTAAATATTATAATTCACTGCTTTAATAATAATAATAAAAATAATACAATTAATCCTGAGATTTAAAAAAAACATTTAAATAATAATAATAATAATAATAATAATTAGTAGTAGTAGTAGTAGTGGTATTAAATCATATAATTCATTGCTTTAATAATAATTATTATAAATAATTAATATAATTATAATTAATCATAAAATCAGAAAGCATGTTAATATAATTTTTCTTATTACTAAATATTATAATTCACTGCTTTAATAATAATAATTATAATAAAATTAATTCTGAGATAAAATAATAATAATAATAATAATAATAATAATAATTATTATTATTATTATTATTATTATTACTTTTATTACTAAGTGGTGGTATTAAATTGTATAATGCATTGATTTAATAATAATAATTATAATTAGTCAATTAATCCTGAAATGAGAAAACTTTACTATTTTTACTTATTGCAAAATAGTATAATTCACTGTTTTCATAATAATAATAATAATAATAATAAAAAAAATAATTATTATTATTACTATTATTAGCAGTAGTGGTGGTATTAAATTGTATAATTTATTGCTTTAATAATAATTATTATAATTAATTAATATAATTATAATTAATCCTGAAATCAGAAAATGTTACTATACTTTTTCTTATTACTAAATATTATAATTCACTGCTTTAATAATAATAATAATAAAATTAATCATGAGATTAAAAAAACATTTAAATAATAATAATAATAATAATAATAATAATAATAATAATAACTATTATTATTAGTAGTAGTGGTATTAAATTGTATAATTCATTGCTTTAATAATAATTATTATAATTAATATAATTATAATTAATCCTGAAATGAGAAAACTTTACTATTCTTTTACTTATTGCTAAATAGTATAATTCACTGCTTTCATAATAATCCTCATCATCATCTTCTTTAAAATGATCTCAGAACTGTTCTAAAGGAATTTTTCTTATTCATTCCATTTTTATTTTTTCAGAATAAAAACAGATCCAGACACGTTTGACCCATTCACTTCTCTCCGTTAGACCGATCACATGATCAGTCTCCCGACCTCTTTCCTGATGGTGAGCTCCAGGATCTCGGAGGAGAGCTCTCGTCCCAGATCGTGCAGGTTCTCGTGAAGGTTCTCCTTCCTCCGGGGCGTGTAGGGAAGGAAGTCGCCCTCCAGACGCAGGAACACCACGGGCTCCTCGCGCAAACAGAAGAAAATCACCTCCTTTCAAACGAGACAGACGATGTCAATCTCCACTGCGATCGCAGGACAAATAAAAAACACTTTTGCTGTTTAAACTCATTTAACAGCTTCATTTAAAGCGTCAGTTTAATCAGCACAACAATCGAGCGAATCAACAGATTTAATCTCTAACAAATCACTCGACAAACAGGATTATTTACACTGACCTGATGACCCTGACCCTGGAGTCTCTGCAGGACCTGTTTGAAGCCACTCAGGCTGGGCTGACCCATGCCGTACAGCGGGAATCCGCCTCTGCTCTGTCTGAAGTTGGGCGCTCCGTACGAGCCGGCGGTGCTGAGAACGTCCGCTTTACTGAACACGTCCTGCACCATGAAGTAGGAGCCCTGAGAAGAACACGGGATGATCATCCGGCTCTCCCGCACTTTAACAAAAGCTGCTCGGACGCTGGTTTGAGCTCTTAATTACAAGATTAGATTCTGCTCAGAGGACCGAACTCATTTATTTCAATTGCAACGTTCATGAATGTTGATTAATTAATGCAGTAAAATAACTTCATTAATTCACCTCTATGCATTTGGCAAATGCTTTTATCCAAAGTGACTTACTTTGCATTTAATCCAAAATAAGATCAAATTAAAGCAAAAATAATATAAATAAATATTAGATAAAAAAAAAAAATTAACAAACATTAAAACTAACTGAAATAATTAAGTTGAAGCACTACAATAAGTTAAACATTTTAAAAACAGTAAAGCTTCAGTAAAGCTAAAATAAAGCTAAAAAAAATTAAAATCAAGTGAAAATAAAAAAATAATAAAATTAAATTAAATCTAAAATAAAATTAATAAGAAAAATAAGAAAATAAATATAATTAAAATAAAGCCAAAATAAAATAAATAAAAAAAAGCTAAAATAAAGCTAAAGTAAAGCTAAAATAAAATTAAAATAAAGCTAAAATTAAATTAAAATTAAGTTAAAATAAAAAAATTGAAAATAAAATAAAGATAAAATAAAATAAGATAAATAAAATAAAGCTAAAAGTAAAAAAATAATAAAATAAATAAAATTAAAATAAAGCTAAAATTAAATTAAAATAGTTCATTTAAAAAATAAAAAATAGAGTTAAAATAAATAAAATAAAGCTAAAATAAAATTAATAAAATAAAGAAATAAAATAAAATAAAGCTAAAGTAAAGCTAAAATAAAGCTAAAATAAAAATAAAGCTAAAATTTAATTAAAATAAAGTTAAAAAATAATTGAAAATAAAATAAAGCTAAAATAAAATAAGATAAATAAAATAAAGCTAAAAGTAAAAAATAATAAAATAAATAAAATTAAAATAGTTCATTTAAAAAATAAAAAATAGAGTTAAAATAAATAAAATTTAAAATAAAATAAAGCTAAAATAAAATAAAGCTAAAAATAAAAAATAATAAAATAAATAAAATTAAAATAAAGCTAAAATAAAATTACAATAGTTAAAATAAAAAACAGAGCTAAAATAAATAAAATAAAGCTAAAATAAAATTAACAAAATAAAATAATACAATAAATAAAATAAAGCTAAAGTAAAGCTAAAATAAAGCTAAAATAAAAAATAAAGCTAAAATTAAATAAAAAATAAAATAAATAATAAAAAGCATTAGACAAAAAAACAACTAAACTTAACTTAAACGGTTACTATGAGAACTAATTAAAGAAAGATTTAGTTGAAGCACTAAAATAAAAATTAAAGCGAAAATAAACCTAAACTGTAAAAAAAACTAATAAAATGACAAAAGCACATTACTAAAACAACTAAAATAAAGGTTGATTCAAGATATTAATAAAATAATAAAAATAGTACCTAAAAGAGATAATAAAAGTAATATTACCTCCTCTGGGAGAAGGTACAGGATCCCATGATGCAAACTGAACCGATTTAAAAATTCATTTGTGCCGGTATCTATCAAGTTGCTAAATCTGGAGCTAGTGTGCTAGTGTATAGGATGTATATTTATAGTATGTATTGTGTGTATATATATTTTTACCAGGTGATGATGTTACGTTTTGAGTCTACTCCAAATTTCCCTACTAGTGACAATAGAGTATATTTCAATTTCAATTTCAATAATAAAGAGATAAAGTGACAGAAGCTTTCATATCATATAAGTTCAACACAGCTTTAACACGCATTAACTCCAGCTTTAATTAAATGATCTGCTAAATGACTAATTACTACTTTATGATGCAGAAAACTTGACCATTAAACTCAAGAAGAACATCAAATACTGAGGCGGAAGAGGAACAATGGCAGTGTTTGAGAAGTGACCGCTCCGTGTTTTCTGTTGATTTGCAGCGAAACTCATCATCGGCTCGTCAGCAAACAGAAACTAACGAGCAAACAAAGAGAACGAGCGCGTGTCTTCAGGCCAGGAGCTTCAAAGCCTTCAGAGAAGGTGCAAACGTCTTCTGAAGACTAACGAGCGCAGAGCAGCGGGGCAGTAATTAATTACACTCTCAGTTTGTGAGGACAGACGCGCCGCGACACGTTCACGACCCGCGGATCTGAAGGAAATGAGCTCAGACCTGATGTTAAGAGTGAATCTTACTAAAAACAGAGCTGTGGCATGATGAAGAAACTCAATATATCATAATATATCAAAGCATAATGAAAATAATATTATTGTACCATAGTATTTACTGCATATAAACAGCTCTTTCACACTGTTGCAGCTTGCAAAACTTTATCAAGTAACTCAACTCAAACATTAAATGCATTTCATTGAGTTTTGCATGACATGACAGGGTGAATTTTTCTAAAGAATACCATGGTACTATCACGGTACATGTGCAAAATACTGTACTTTAGTAGTAGTAAAATTGAATGACTGATTATCATCACCATATTTAAAAAAATATTTAAAAAGAAAATTATAAAAATTTTTGGAATATTTTTTTAAAATACGTTGATGAGAATCAGGTGAGAAATTTTTAATTAATAAATTAAATTTTATAAATCAAAATCAAATAATTTTTTCTGAAATGAAAAGAATTTATTTTTATAAAAAAATTATTATTTTATATATATATATATATATATATATATATATATATATATATATATATATATATATATATATATGCACACACACATATACAAATAATATATTATATAAACAATATATTATATTATAATATATTATATAATATAATATTTTTTAATATTATAATATAATATATATTATGTTATTTGAAAATAAATATGATTTCATATACAATTTTTTAAAAATGATGAGAATCAGATGAGAAAATATGCCTATTTGTCATTAGATTTTTTATTTATTTTCAAATAAAATAAATTATATTTTATAAATTAATTATAAATTATAAATTAATAAATATTATTTATATTATAAATTAATAGATATTTACAATAAATTAATTTTACATTGTTGAAGTATTTGTTAAACTGCTTTTAATTTTCATTATTCATTTAATTTAAAAAATAATAATAATAATAATAAAATAACATTTTAGTATCACTAAGTTTCTATTAATATTTTGAATTAATTTTTATTTTTGTATTTTCTGGTTTTATTTTAATTTTTGATTAAAAAAAAAATATTTTGTTGTGTGCTTTAGTCATTTTTATTTATTTATTTATTTATTTATTTTTAATATGCCTAAATAGTTTTAGTTATTTTTGTACATCAAGTTAAACTAAAAGATGATAAATATTTCCTCAGCAACTAGCTGAAATAAATATAGATGAAATAAAATAAAAACAATAAAATAAAAAGTTTTTTGAAATATTTTATTTGAGTTAACGTTTATTTAACAATTTTTTATAAAGTATAAAGAACCTGATTACAGTGATGAGAATGTAAAGGGGGACAAGGTTAAAATAATCAACAAATAAATTAGTATAATAAAAAAAGTATAAAAAAAGATAATTTTTTTTTTTTTTTTTATTATTATTTTTTTTTTTTTTTTTTTTTTTTTTTTTTTTCCCAGAGAGAGAGAAATGCAACCAGTTTTCATCAGATTCACCCTCACCACATGAGAATAATCGTCCGGCTCACCTGGACCAGATGGTGCTCAGGCATGTTGTCCGAGATCCTCCCAACTTTATAGTTTGTACGGAGAACGTCATCATGGATCTGAAACTCCTGTCTGCAGTTATACCTATAAACACACACACACACAGACTCAATCAGGTGAATTATATTCAACTCCACACACTCCGCAGGAGCTCAGAACAGTGTCGCGCTGCTGGACGTACGTGATGACCACCGGAGCCACTTTATTAGTGATGATGGATTTGGCCTTGTTGTTGTGGATGTTGAGCGTCTGGAAGGAGGCGCTGCTGGCCGACCGCCTGCTGTCCGTCATCCCGTTGCCGTGGAAACTCTCATGCAGCGTGGGCTGGGGAGCAGCGCTGGCAGTCGTACCCATACTCCACTGGCAGCTGTCAATCACAGAAAAACACACATTTATCACATGAACACAGCAGCAGATGCTTCATCCCTTTCTCATCATCCTCCAACAGTCCTGAGAACATTCTTGATCACCTTGTTTTATGTCTTTAACCTGATTGAATTAGGAGCGAACGCAGGAATAAATCAGTTTAATCTCAATAATCTCTCTTATTTCAGTATATGGGTATATAAATGCAGTGGTGATAATCTCAGTCTGCACAGCGGTTTGTTTTTCACGCTCACCGGATGAAGCTCTTATATAAGTGTGGCAAATTTAAGGTGACATCTTCAGAGCACAACCCGCCATCTGCAGAAATGTGCCCTAGATGAACGTCTCGCCCGCCCTGAAAACCCACCCACGGCCGCTAGACGATCGCTCGCAAACATCCTCTCTCTGAAAAACAAGCTGTCACGACCCCGTCTGCCTGTTTACAGGCCACCGCAGGCGCGCTTCTTTAAGCGCTCGCTTCCAGTACTGATCGAGAAAGCAGAGGTTAAATGTCATCAAGGGCTCGCTGGTGTTTTTGAGCATTTTAGTAACGCCTCAGTATCTGGGTCACCTGGAATCAAACCTGCAACACTTATGTTTCATTTCTAGTGCTTGAACCATTTAAAAGCAGCATGAGTTTATCATTTGAGTGTGAGAGAAGATAAAAAAAGGCAATAAATCTGAGACAAAGACGGAATCACTAACATGAAATGTGTAATAAATAATATAAAAAAATTATAAAATATAAATTAAAAATCATAATATAAAAAATAAACATCCAAATATACAAAAATACATATATAAATAAAATTTAACTAAATAAATAAACACTATAAATGCGTAATAAAATATAAATAGAATATGTGACAGAAGAGAAGAAAAAAGCTAGTAAATAAAAAATAAATAAATACATAAATAACAAAACATGCTAAAAAAATAGCAAAAAAATAAATTAAATTAAATATAAAAAATTATATAAATATATAATATAAACATAAAATAAATAAACAATTTAACAATACACTATAAATATATAATAAATAAATAGAATAATATATATATATATATATATATATATATATATATATATATTTATTGTGTGTGATAGAAAAAAGCAAGTAATAAATATAAATACATAAATAGCAAAAACAATAAACAATAATATAAATACATAAATAATATAAAAATATAAATATAATATAAAATATAAATAAACAGAATAATTATATATATATATATATATATATATATATATATATATATATATATATATATATATATATATATATATATATATATATATATATATAATAAAAAAATAATATAAAGAAATAAAATATAAAGAAATAAAATAAAATATAAAATATATAAAAAGACAGATGTGAAGTAAAGTTTAAATGAAGTGTATAAAATTAAAGATAAAAGTAAATAATATAAAAACAACCCAAATTCAGGAAATGTTGGGATGTCCCAACTATTTTGAGACCTGTAGCAGGCATCAAATTTTAAATGAGCTCATTTTGTGCATAAAATTGTAAAGTTTCTCAGTTTAAACATTTGTGTTATCTATGTCTATTGTGAATTAAATATTGGCTCATGTGATTTGAAAGTCTTTTAGTTTTCATTTTATTCAAATTTAAAAAATGTCCCAACATTTCCGGAATTCGGGTTGTAAATACATAAGTAATATAAAAAAATAATAAATAAATAAATAAAAACAGACAGACATGCAACATATAAACATCCTGAAAATTCATACTAATGTCCTCCTAAATAGACTAAAACGGTTTGGATTTTTAATCCCGAGTATTTTAGTACGACTACCACACAATGAACACATTCCTACATAATCACTATGGCCTCCACACTGAATCAAACTGGGAAGCAAAACACTAGTTCTCAAAGTGACAGAATTCCCTCAGGAAATCCAATTACTGCGGCCCATTCACAGGGAAAATAAAATCTCCCAGTGTCCGCGGCACTGAAAACAGAGACGGAAAAGAGCACACAGATGGGCATTCCCTTTCCCGCCTCACCATCTATTGAAATTCCACTGGTGAAGTTCAAGCTGGGACGGATCGCTCGGCACAAAAGGGTCTGCGTGCAGACAGGAAGTGCTCTGCAGCTGCAGGAAGCATCTGCGGTTGAACGGGCTAATCAGAGGAAGGATGCAGAACGCTTCTCGTTCTTGAGAGATGTTGAGAGGAGATGTATATCACAGATCACACATCACATGTACAGCTTCAAGAAGAGCTGGGAACACTGGGATAGACTGATAGAGGCTCTGTCAATCACGTCTGTTAGATCAGTGGGTCGTGACCCAAAAATGGGTCACGGGTCTGTCATACAGCAGCGAAGTGAACATGCTAAATGCAAATAATAAATGAATTACTCATAACAAAATATATGAGTAAATTCGGGGTCAAATCAGGTCTCCATTAGGACCCCACACGATCCCATTGGTTCAAACTGCTTTATATATAGTGACAAATTGGATCCCCCCACCAAATCGGGTCTCCATTAGGACCCCACACGATCCCATTGGTTCAAACTGCTTTATATATAGTGACAAATTGGATCCCCCCACCAAATCAGGTCTCCATTAGGACCCCACACGATCCCATTGGTTCAAACTGCTTTATATATAGGGACAAATTGGATCCCCCCACCAAATTGGGTCTCCATTAGGACCCCACACGATCCCATTGGTTCAAACTGCTTTATATATAGGGACAAATTGGATCCCCCCACCAAATTGGGTCTCCATTAGGACCCCACACGATCCCATTGGTTCAAACTGCTTTATATATAGTGACAAATTGGATCCCCCCACCAAATTGGGTCTCCATTAGGACCCCCCACAATCCCATTTGTTCAAAATGCTTTATATATAACAACAAATTGGATCCCCCCACCAAATTGGGTCTCCATTAGGACCCCACACGATCCCATTGGTTCAAACTGCTTTATATATAGTGACAAATTGGATCCCCCTCCCAAATCCAGTCTTTATTAGAACCCCACGCGATCCCATTGGTTCAAACTGCTTTATATATAGGGACAAATTGGATCCCCCCACCAATTTGGATCTCCATTAGGACCCCACACGATCCCATTGGTTCAAATTGCTTTATATATAGGGACAAATTGGATCCCCCCACCAAATTGGGTCTCCATTAGGACCCCACACGATCCCATTGGTTCAAACTGCTTTATATATAGGGACAAATTGGATCCCCCCACCAAATTGGGTCTCCATTAGGACCCCACACGATCCCATTGGTTCAAACTGCTTTATATATAGTGACAAATTGGATCCCCCCACCAAATTGGGTCTCCATTAGGACCCCCACTATCCCATTTGTTCAAAATGCTTTATATATAACAACAAATTGGATCCCCCCACCAAATCGGGTCTCCATTAGGACCCCCCACGATCCCATTGGTTCAAAATGCTTTATATATAGGGACAAATTGGATCCCCCCACCAAATTGGGTCTCCATTAGGACCCCACACGATCCCATTGGTTCAAAATGCTTTATATATAGGGACAAATTGGATCCCCCCACCAAATCGGGTCTCCATTAGGACCCTACACGATCCCATTGGTTCAAACTGCTTTATATATAGTGACAAATTGGATCCCCCCACCAAATTGGGTCTCCATTAGGACCCCCCACAATCCCATTGGTTCAAAATGCTTTATATATAACAACAAATTGGATCCCCCCACCAAATCGGGTCTCCATTAGGACCCCCACAATCCCATTTGTTCAAAATGCTTTATATATAACAACAAATTGGATCCCCCCACCAAATCGGGTCTCCATTAGGACCCCCCACGATCCCATTTGTTCAAAATGCTTTATATATAACAACAAATTGGATCCCCCCACCAAATTGGGTCTCCATTAGGACCCCACACGATCCCATTGGTTCAAAATGCTTTATATATAGGGACAAATTGGATCCCCCCACCAAATCGGGTCTCCATTAGGACCCCACACGATCCCATTGGTTCAAACTGCTTTATATATAGGGACAAATTGGATCCCCCCACCAAATCGGGTCTCCATTAGGACCCCACACGATCCCATTGGTTCAAACTGCTTTATATATAGGGACAAATTGGATCCCCCCCACCAAATCGGGTCTCCATTAGGACCCCACACGATCCCATTGGTTCAAACTGCTTTATATATAGTGACAAATTGGATCCCCCTCCCAAATCCAGTCTTTATTAGAACCCCACGCGATCCCATTGGTTCAAACTGCTTTATATATAGGGACAAATTGGATCCCCCCACCAAATCGGGTCTCCATTAGGACCCTACACGATCCCATTGGTTCAAATTGCTTTATATATATATATATAGGGACAAATTGGTCACTATATATAAAGAGTCAACATAAAACCATTCTGCGTCCATTATCTGACTAAAACATGATATTCGAAGAGATAAAAGGTGCGACTTGATTTTTGTCCATCAGGAATTGATTGAATGGTGAAAAGTTTCTCTGTATTCTGAGAAATGAGACCGACATCGACAGCAAAACATAAAATGCACAAATAAATCATAAGCTGAAAGTAAATTGGCCAAATTTGGATTTCAAGTTGACTTTAACTTATAATATTTATCTCCACACTAAAGTCTGAAACTCTCCAGAAGAGGGTCAAATGAAATCTTAAGGGAACATGTGACTGAAGCAAACTGTAATTATGGTGAATTAAACGCAGCTGGAAAATCATTCTAAGACTCATCTCAACTCAAAGATATGCACAACTTACATGGTATAACTATGGTTTTGGGACTGTGAAATATGATATTACAGTAATACCCTGCTATTCTTTTGAAGTAGCATGATAATATCATAAGATACTGCTTTATTGCAAGGATAAAGGATCATTCAACTTTGTTTGTAACCGCAAAGTCAGTTTTAGGTGACACACCTCACACAGAGAGTTGCCGCCTACCTCCACAGGAAGTACAGGGTTATTATAGTTAACCTACGACTAAAATGAAAACTAAAACCTTAAAAAAAAAAACATTAACTGAAATGAAAAAAAAAAAAAACACCAACAACCAAAGCAACATTTCTCTAACCAAAGCTGAAATAAAACATAAAAACCATACAGCCATATTAAAAAATATCCCAACAGCATAAAAACACACAATATAATCTGTCTGCAGACAAAAACAGCTGTGTATACAGTCTAATTTCTTACAAATTAGAGCTGCACGATTGTGGATAAATTGAGAATTGAGTTTAAAATAAAGATCACGGTTTCTGAACAGACAACTAAACAAAACATGTATTTTACAAGAGGTTCTGACAAAATGTTAATTGCTGCTCTCTATTTAAAAAATATTTAATTCATTAGAATTTATTTTTAATCGGGTTGAGTGAATAATTCAATGACTCACTGATAAAGACTTGTTTCATTACTGGATCAATCAGTGTTTTTGAACAAATCTCTTGAATGAATGATTCAATGACAAATACTTTAACATTCAGTTGTCGCCACCTACTGGTGTAACAATGTAATTGATACAATCATTATTTGAAGCGTCAAGTTACTTTCAAAAGGTGATTTGCTCTATTTTGATCAATACTGTAGACATCAGTGTTTATATCTCAACTATAAACTAAGATGGCCAGTTACCCTAAGTCACAGGGATCTATCTGGAAATCAGAACATATCCTTAATCTGCGGCACATTACGTGTAGGTCAAAAGTTACAAAACCATGACTTAAGACATAAAAATCCCTTGAAACAGGGAACTACCCTCATAAAAATGAGGATGTTGAGTGTCTTTAAGAACAGAACATACAAATGCATGACAGCGATGTTGACATGAATAATTCACTTCACTAAGACAGCGGTCAGAGAACGGGTGTTTACTGGGGTTTTACACTATATTGAAGACTGATTATTTTGACAATCACCGTTTCACCTCCATTAGCAATGAACCACGGTGTCACAGAACTTCCCCTATGAGTAAGAACAACTGCCCCGGAAAAAACTACTTCCTCACACAACTTCCTGTGTTGCAACACCACGGGGATGTGCATGTTACTTCATGATGGTATTGGATAGTAATACCGCGGTACTGAATGATTTGCATGTTCACTGTAATATTTACAGTTTAAATGAGGTTTCGGTGAATAGATAACCTTCACGTTTAGTTAAAATGCCATTAAAATCACACTGAGTAATATTCACGCTACAAAGGATAATAAATATATGTTCATATTTAGAGTTTAAGCAAATAAATATTTAGTGCTTTTGTAAAGGAGAGTTTGAACTCAGATATCAACAAACCAAAAACACTTTGCATGCAACTAAATATCAGCACTTTAATCGAGCTTGGCATTTGTCTGAGACCAAACTGGCTGTATGGTTTTCCCAGAATGCTACAGGAAAAATTGTGCATCATCTCACACACACACACACACACACACACACACACACACACACACACACACACACACACACACACACACACACACACACACACACACACACACACACACACACACACACAGGCATTTACAGATCAGAAATAGCACATAATTACAGTTATTCTGAACAGAGCTCAGCCCAAAATGAAAACACAGCCTCGGCATCTACATATCAACACACACAGTTGGCATGTTAAATCTGGTAACTCAAGGCTACAGGATATTAAAGGATGATTATGTATCATATATATGAACTTGGGCATATCTATAACTATTTAACATCATATGACCTCGTCTTAAAGGCCTGAATCTGCATTTACTGTGTGGAAAAGAGCAGCTTGGTCATTCAAAAATCAAAGAGAGAGTGAAATGCGTTAGAACGACATGAGGGTAGGTTAATGTGTGTGTTGTGGGCTAGTAAACAACAGTGTGACCAATTGACAGAGAGACAGACATCATGTCTGTCACATTCCTGCTTGAACCCCATGGAAAACCCATCATGTGACGACACGCTCAGAATCAAACCACAGCACTGTGAAATCCATTAGTGAAACTGCATTAAGCCAATGCAATTCATCATTTTATTTCCCAATAATTATTCTCTACACTCGTGTCGTGCCTTTCAACCAAAACATCGAGCAGTGAGAGATGTGCGGAGACACGATTTCATGTCTCAATTTAGTCATTTAATAAAAATACATGCAACTCGTCCAGAGAAACACAAAAACACTGAATATCTGAGCTATGCTACTGTACTAATGTACTTTAATATTTAAAATTAAAATGATAAACTATAAAAGTCATTTTGAAAGTTGAGGGAACATATAAATATTAGGGATGCAGTGTTATAAAAATTTTGGCCGATACCGATAACCAATAATTATATTTGAGAGCCGATAACCGATATATTGGCTGATAAATCTAAATAAAAAAATTAAGTGATTTTCAATCATATTTCAAGCAATTCTAAACTATCATGGTGAACAGTGTACATCTGAAGGAAATTATGAATTATTTAATCGGCTTTAGTATATCGGCCAAATTGTCTTATCGATAATTGATAACGATAACATTAAAAATATAACCGATAACCGATAATTCTTTATATTTGAAAACAGATAACCGATATATTGGGTGATAAATCTAAATTTATATAATTTTTGAGAGCCTGATTACAAAAACTAAAGTCTCACCATTAAAATCCATGTCCCAAGCACACAGTTATAATGTTCTCATTATAATTTTATGTATCTTATATGAGAGACTTGTGCTGCATGTTGAACTTAATAGTATTTTCCTTTTAGAAGTGATTTCAATCATATTTCAAGCAATTTAAAATCATAAAGGAGGACAGTGTGCATCTGAAGTGTCTCAGCTGAGGGAAATAATCCATTATTTATCGGCTTTAATATCTCAGCCAAATTTTCTTATCTGGCCGATAATAATAACATTAAAAATGAACACATTATCAGTGATACCGATATGGTGGCTGATATACCGTGCATCCCTAAGTAAATATACTTTGATATTTAATAAAATAAATAGAGCTTAAAAAGTATTCCTAAAAGAAATCATTGCTTTTTAAGTGGTGTTTGAATCTAAAAAATATAAATAAATCAATAAATAAAATTTTACATACCCTAAAATACCATTAAAAAAGCAATTATTGTAAGAATTTTTAGCTTTGAGGACAGCAACATTTAAAGGGATAGCTCACCCAAAAATGAAAACAATGTCATTTATTACTCACCCTCATGCTGTTCCACACCCGTAAGACCTTCATTCATCTTCAGAACACAAATTAAGATATTTTTTATGAAATCCGATGGCTCCGTGAGGCCTCCATAGCCAGGAAGCTTTGGAGCGTTATGAATCAGCGTGTCGAATCAGCTGTTCGGAGCGCCAAAGTCACGTGATTTCAGCCGTTGGCAGTTTGACACGCGATCTGAATCATGATTCGACACACTGATTCATTATGCTCCGAAGCTTCCTGAAGCAGTGTTTTGAAATCGGCCATCACTAAATAAGTCGTTATTTTGTTTTTTTTGGCGCACCAAAAATATTCTCGTGGCTTTATAATATTAATATTGAACCACTGTACTCACATGAACTGATTTAAATATGTTTTTAGTATATTAATGGATCTTGAGAGAGGAAATGTCATTG